>NW_018020707.1:207334-218662 GCF_002006095.1 Pseudomyrmex gracilis
CGGGCATCACCGGACTTCGCTGTCTCGTTTCTCGAAACCGCGAACGAACAATCGGATCGAAACGCGTTTTCGAGACGCGATTGCGTTTCTCTCCCGCAGATCACGAGCGACATTCTCGTGTGTTTTTTCGTGCAGCGGAAAAAAAAAAAAAAAAAAAAAAAGAATCGTGTTCTAATAAAGATCGTTATTTGTTTTTTCGCTTTCTTACGACTGTTGCGCATAAAGAAAGAGTGTTTTACCGACGGTGCGTGTGCGCCGTCGTTTCACATACTCGTCGAAATATACTCATTTCACAGTTTTACTACTGGTGCTACACCTGTAGCAGCGTGCGTGTATAAATGCGAGAGTGCGAGCGAGCCTCGGAACACGCCACTGTCTGTTCGCTCGGAGGCATAAATCAAGTATAAACAATGTGTACTAAGTATTAGCATTTCAATGAGCGACGGCACGAGCTGCAACGTTAATTACGCGGCCGACGATATGGTTTTTGCTGTCTAACGCGCGTATTCGCGCTATCGACACGCGGCACGGTTCCGTTACCCGCGTGACCCTGTGCGCTAAGTGATAATGCCGTTTGTTATCATCGTCGAAACTAATGAAGTGCGCTGCCCCCGCAGTTAGCCTGTAATCTACTACCGGTGTGTTGAGCGTAAGTGTCTCAACATTAGCCGGCTAGAAACCGACCTGGGGAACGACCCTTAGGTGCCTTAGGTTCTAAATATTTTTAACCGTAACTTTTCATAAATTATATTCGCAAGTTTTGTTTTAAAAGGCACACAAAATAAGAACAAAAATACTGCAAGTCGAAAAAATAAAACAAAACAAAAATCTTTCGATCCCATTAGTAAAGAGTGACTTGATGTTTATGCATTTAATAAATGAAGTTTCATATGACAATTTTGTTGTGTAAGATTTTGAAACGGCAGTTGTGTTCAGTCAATTAGCCTCGATGATATTACCGCACTATATTCGTCCCCCGGTCATTGTCCGAAATTCTTGGGATCCCGAGCTGCCACGGTTTGATCGAGCTGACTCGGTTTGTACACGATTATTGGAATACTTCATCCGTACTTGTTTCTGCAAGTATTCGTGATCGGGTGCTGAGGGCGACGACTGAGAGAGCGCGCGCGATCTCGTCGAACGAATAATCTGACCGTATCAATTTTGCTTAGGTACGCGCCAAATTTCACACACAAGCCAACTCTCTCCGGAAAAGTTGGCCCACGGTTAAGTTGCAACTTCTGATTGTTTGAACGTCAAAAAGGACAAGAAGATTGTTTCGGGGATGTTAAAGTTGAGAGATCGCGCCGCGATAGAGGGAGAAGGAGAGAAGCACCGCGATAGATCGTACCGCTCTCTTCTAAATTATACGTCCCTGCATCGTTCGTGATTTTTTGCAAATTGAGAGAGTGGTGGATCCGATATATTAGGATTTATTTTCTAATCAACGCGCTTCAAACAAGAAAGAAATGCGAGACGCGCAGTGCGAGATTGCTCATCCCAATCGATTTGTCAAACGAGTTTCTCACTCTCTTTCTCTCTCGCTCTCTCTCTCTTTCTCTCTCATCGAGACAACGTGAGAAACGTTCGCGATCACGAAATTCGATCGCGCGCGATACTGTGTAACAACCTGGACACGGTTTCTCAGGCCGATTCCGACTGCGACTGCTCGAATTGCGTTCAATTGCCCTGAAAAACACGTTCTCCAGGTAGCGTTTTGGTACCGCTGACGACGATCATAAGTGATCCATCGCTTTAAGGTTGAGCCCAGGTACGTTGGTTCGCGGCTACGCCGTTGCTACTCAGGATTCCAGTTCTCCCGTCCCCTCGCGCCTCTTTCCCGTACCCACGACCGACTCCCCCCCTCCCTGTTACCCCCCTTCTGATTCCAGGTCCGAACCCCGCGCCCTCCGGCAACCCCACCCACCACTAGCTGGAACCTGTTCCGCCCTTCCCCTCTCACCTCTCCTGTCATTCTCTCGCCCGACGCTTCTCTCGCTCTTTTTCCATCTGCCTTCCTCTCTCTCTCGCGCTCGCTCGCGTATCTGGCTGCTGCTGCTGCCGCTGCCGCTGCTGCTGCTGCTGCGGCTGCTACCTCGGCTATATTTCTCTGGCGTGTGCGATGGAAAGAGAGACAAAGACAAAACGGGGGGAGAGTGAGAGAGGAACATAGATTGGGAGAAGAGGGCGAAGGGTAAGAGAGAGAGAGAGAGAGAAACATGAGTGTATATGCGAGCGTATGCACGTATATATGTCGGCAAGTGACAGAGAAAAGAGAAGAGGGAGAAGGAGAGCAGAAGATGGAGAGAGAGATAATGAAGGAGAGACAGAAATGAGACGACTGGAAGAGAGAGAAAAGCACATCGTGCACGCGCTTTCATTGTTTGCAACGTGTGTCTCTCCAACATGCCTCCTCTCTCCACTCTTCTCCTCTTGCTTTTTCGGTCTTTCTCTCTTCTCTCTTCGTGTTTTGCGTCTCGATTTTTTTCCTCTCGCGCACTTTTATCCTCCCTGCCACCTCATAGCGCCGCTGCAGGTCTTTTTTCGGGTCGGTGCAATTTTTGCTTACGGGGCCCCCAGTTGCGAGAGCCCCCCGAGAGTGGCTCTCTCGTCGTTCATGAAGCGTGAGGAGAGCGCGAGAGAGCAAAACGGACGACGGAAAAGAGAGAGGGAGAGAGAGAATGTGTGTGTCGATAGATGTCGCGGAGACCGAGGAGAGGAGAAGCAAGACGCGGCGCGGAGTGGGAGGATGCAAGGTTACTGGAAGAAGGACGTAACTGGGGCGATGATCCTCCCGGAGAGAGAAACCCCGAGACTTCTCGCGCGCGCGACCTTTCTTGCGAAGGCGCTGCGCTTTTTGTCCACGACGAGACCCAACGTGTCTCTGCTCTGTTCCTTTCTGACCCCCTTCCCCTCCCCCGCCCTTCAGCTCCCTCGCGCCCGTTGCTGTTCCCTGCAGTCCCCTTCGTCCCTCTGCCCGTCCCGCAGTTGCGCTCTTCTCTTCGTGTCCCCCTCACGCTACTCTTTCGTTCGTTTCTCCCTCGTGCACCCTCCTCCCTCGTCGTTCTCTCGCCGACGCTACGGGAGATTCGACGCCGACGAGAGACGTTACCAGGACGATGATCTCCGGCGGGATTTTTTTCTCCCGGCCCCGACGATCGATCCGTCGACACGAAACGTTGCAACTTTGGTTTCCCACCTTTTCGCTTCTTTAACAGTTTCGAGGAAAATTTCGACAGAGTGAATCTCGATCGATCTCGATCGCGTCTCTTAAAATTTCGTTTCTTATCTTTTCGTTCTTGAAACGATGCTTGATTTTTCGTTCTGTGTAACATGAATACCCTTTAACAAAAATTGCGAGGTCGGACGCGACATAGTTCTCGCGGGAATTTTGCGAAAAGAGCCGAAAGCACGACAAAACCGCAAAACGATCTCGAGTGCGGCCGGACAGAAACGGTCATAACGGTGCGTGGTCGGTTGTCGTTCTTCGACGAGAAATTCAGACGCGCGACGTTAACGAGAGCAATAGGACGAAACGGGAATGAAACGCGTTTTCGCCGAACGACCCGTTTCGACCGACCGGATCGATCCGCCTATTTCGGTTGAAATTATGAGGATGATTCACCGGTGAACTCTAAACACGCGTCGTGATTCCGGAATCCGCGGGAACCGAGTCGTCAGGAAGAGCGCAGTTGGAGAAAAATATTTCTCTCTCCCTCCTTTCTCTCTCTCTCTCTTTCTGTCTCTCGTGTCTTTTCATCCGCGTAGATACATCTTGTAAACCAGTTTTCATTACGCTGTGCCTCTCTCGCCCTTCGCAAAGGAGACGCAGACTCATCTCCCGACCACGAGACACCAAGGTCCGGTGATGTGTTTCTCGCTTCGCGCGGTCTTATCGCGAAATCCAGCGCGTTTGCTTCGGACTTCATGTCAAACGACGCGAGCTAAAGACGCACACAGACGTCAGATTCTCTCGTATCACGATGACACCGAGGCTTCCAAAGGGAAGCCGAGAGAAATCGGTCGTTCCGCGTATACACGATGCTAAATGCACGATCACCAACAGCGGGGAGTAAAACCCTTCAGTTTCACGCGCCGACTTTCAAACTGGTTTTACATTCGGCCAATATTGTGTCGGCCGCGTGCAAAGTGTTCGCCGTGTGTCGATAAGCTTGTCGCGTATCTTTTGAGCGGGTGCGCTTGTTTGGCGCCAATGGACGGACGCGTTTGAGAGCACCGTGGCTGGCGAGAATTGCAACACAGGAAGGGTCGAGAGTAGAGAAAGAGAGGGAGGAAGAGGAGAGAAGGGAGAGATCTTTCTCCTGCAATCATGCGGAGAGACACGCGGGGATGCCAGGGAGAAGAAGAAGAAGAAAACGATAAGAAAACCAAGAAGAAGAAGAATACGATAAAAACAAGAAGATGACGATGAAAGAGAAGGCAAAGAAGAAGTCGAAGCCAGCAGGTTAAGGGGGCTCTCGAAGCGGCGGGAAGATCGAGCGGGATGACCACGCCGGCGTTTTCCTCCGGTTTTTTGCCCCCGTCCCTCTTCCCCTCGCCCCTTTTTGTACATCACCGATCTCTCTCTCTCGTGAATCTTTTCCCTTCGCCAGCTTCCTCTTCGCTCCTTTCTCTCTCGCCGATGATGGCGCGGTTATGCCGCGTCGCGCGAGTCATCGCGGTGACACGAGGATGACGGCGCGCGCGCACTCGCGAGTGCGCGCCGATTTACGAGGTATAATAAAACGATAACTAGCGTCGGCATTCCGCGGACGCAAAAATCGTACCTGTTGCACGGCGAAGATGCTTCGCGTTACCGTTTTTTACTCCTGTAGTATTTCTTCCAGACTTATACCGCGGAAAAATCGAGACTACGCGCAGATGAAAGAGCTTTTTTTCTACCTTCTCTCTTTTTCTACTTTCGGAAGAATTAATTAAAACAAAACTTTGTTTCAAGAGAATTATTTTACATCCAATCGATGACACGTACGCGTATATTGCAGTCGGTATCGTTTTTTTTTCTTTTTTTTCTTTTTTTTTTGATAATGAAACAATAATTTGAATAACTACTGCTGGAAATGCGCGTATATAGAATCACGCGCCATTCAGATCCACCACAGTCAATGTGTGCTCGATTCTGCCCGTACATTATCGGAAAATCTGGCGAGATACCGGCGAACTCGGAGATCAGATAGATATATCGTGCTATGTATACTAGCCGGAATAGGCGGACAAGTTCGCGCGCTCACGTGTGAACATAAGTATTTCCTTGTGGCGCGCATGTACGTATATATTGAGGACGCGCGATCGCTTCACCGAAGCCGCATGCTGGATTTTCGCGTAAAGCTCCGGCGATCGGTATTGGATGGATCGCGAGAGCTTCGACGACGACGACGACGACGACGACGACGACGACGATGTCCGGGTTACACAGGATCTACACACACACCTCTCTCCGCACGGAAAGACAATAATGAAAAGAAACGACGAATATAAATCTAATTCGCCGTCACAATATATAATGAAAGTTCCACGTTTTCGTTCTCGAGCGGAAGGATATTGAATTTGTAAAAAAAAACAAAAAATAAATAAATAAAATGCGCGTTTTGTATTTCTTTCCTTTCCTAAACAAACCACTCTCGCGCATTTGCGGAAAATGCAAAAACACGGATTCGCGAATATTGCGCCTGCGCCGTAATATAAATAACGAGCGAATTCATGCCGGGGCTATACGTATGTACGCAATTATTCATAATGTAATTTACATAACAAACGGAGGTGTATAACAAACCTGAAATATATAATAATATAATTTTGCATGACAGAAAGCTGCACACAACAAGTGCAGCGAAAATAATTATTGTAGGATCGTCAGTATTCAAATTCCGCATTCGCGGCCGGTTAAACATTCTATTTTTATCGTGCGGGCGCATTGTATCTCATTCTAATTTCAAAGATACGCTATTCGTAGTATACTATATTTACTCGTGTATAAATACGCGTTATTTACAGTATGTATATCAAAGTCCAATTATATTCGAATTTTTGTGAATTCGAATATGCAAAAATTCGAATAACTATCGCAAATTTATATCGCTGTGCGCGCAACCGAACCGTTGTATGGATTATTTCATATTTCGACGTGATATTTCAAGATTTTATTCATATTTATAAAAAATATGGGAATTTATAAAAATATGAAAATATATTTCACATTTTTTTTTTGAGAGAGAGAGGGAGACGAGTTTTTACATATTACACATTTAACTTTTGATACGATTTTGCTTTTTCCATTTTTTTTTTTTTTTCACAATTTCGTCGTCGAACGTTATCCCAAACAAAATCTTCGACACCGATCAATGATGTGTTCAGAACAGATCAGTAAGTGTATAGTCTCTGTACAACAAACATCGGTAACAGTCCGATTTACTGTGCCCCATTCAGAGTCAAAGCTGTTATCAAAGTAGCCTTGGAACGAACGTGGCAAAAGAAGCGAGATGGACGGACAGTCGATCGGAGAAGGAAAGTGGCAGCGCGTGTAAGAGAGACAAGAGAGAGCGCGCATATGTATGTACATGTGCACTCGCGACTGTATACTTATTTATCGACGATAAGATACGGTCACTTATGTATACTCGTGCACGATGCATGAACAGTTAAAACAAGCACGTAACGAAAATCGTATAACAAAAAGTATCGAAAATTACCCGTCATTTGCGCGATTCCAAGAAACAATTCAATAAAACAGCGGAGAGTTGCATGTCAATTGCGTTACAAAGTTCCTTAATAATATTAATAAACAACGATACGTAGCTGCACTCGTCGAACGTATTTAGTTCAATGAAAATAGATCAACGATGAAAAATATCGGAAAAACAATTATCGAGAATCGTTCTATTTATCCGTCAACTAAATGTGCTAATACAATTGAAAACAGAATTGCATAAACGTTTCTTTTTCCTATTTTTTCTTTTTTTTTTTTTATTACTTACGCTCATAAAAAATGTAGCAGCATTATTTCTGTGTGTATATATGTATATACTTTTTCGCGCGTTAATAAATATATAATATAATTAACTACCGGACAATATTCTATATTTTACTGTCTCAGTTAATGAACATCTTGTTAATTAATAACAGTTGGTAACGTAATCGAATATTATAGTATTCTCGTTTAAGTTCGCGCGGGGAATAGGACACTTAATGGCAGAGAGGCGAACAATCGCGAAAGGGTGTCAGCAGGGCAAGACTGCGAATTAAGCGCCGATGGAGATTGACCCCCTTAACCCACCCCACGGATTCACCCCAGGTGCTCGTCAGTGTCCGACCCTGAGGCGAACGGCGGCGTCGTAAACTCGCTGTTCGGTCGTTCGTTTTACTGTCGCGCGCGGGAAGAAGGGTTGGTTGCCCTTCGGATCCCGCGTGGCTCGCCATCGGCTCGGAATCGCGATTAAACATTAAGAACGACACAGGTTGAATCAGACCCTCTCTAAGGACCTTCCCGCTTCTTCGCCGATTAACCTCCTGCTCGTTCTCGCTCGTCGTATCCCCGTAGTCTTGAAACGCGTCGCGTCACCAAACGGCATAAAATATCGGTACTCCATCGACTCCGATCAACTTTTAACGATCGGAATTAACAGCCGTTCTTAGCTTTCATCTGACGATCATTACATTTATTACGGTTAATCACGAAAGAATAAGGTAGCTAGTAATCGAGCGAAGTGGCGGTCCGTAATTTGGCGTCGACATGCAAACTTCTTTTGCAAGTCTAAATTTCGCGATCAATTCAATCACATAACCGCGAATGTCAATTTTTAAACAACCACGCGAAAAAAAAACAATTCTCCATCATGAAATTTCACCGTCCACATTTATTTCGAACGCTCCGTTCGATAACTAAGAAACGTACCTTCCGCACAATAACGTCGGATAGATAAATCTCGCCGGGAGAATCTTCGTCCCCTTCAACTTCCGGGGATTTCAACAAAAATCTCTCAGGAGAGAGGAAGCTCTCTCAAAATTTCCGCGCGATTCTGGACTACATTAGTTTTATGACACACAGGCATTCGGGCGCAGAGTGTGCGCGCGCGAAGGAACGAGAGGAGCACGCGGCGCGCATCCTCCTCGCGCGCGCATTCCTTCTCGAAGTCGTACGATATCCGTGCCCATTCATTCCTTCCTTCCCACACCGTGCACAGGAGCGGGCCTACGGGATGAAAGACGCGCGGGGAAAGGAAAGAGAGAAGAAAGAGAGAGAGAGAGAGAGAGAGAAACAGGTACGGAGAGCTCTTGCGAAAATTACTGACTCGGCGGCTGTACGGCCCTGAAGAGCGCGTCATCCCCTTTAACCGGGGGATTGAATTTTTCCCCGACGCGGAGAGCTCCTGGCACAGGGTGCGCACGACTCCGCGCCGGCTCTCATCCCCCTTTGCCTCCGCCCCACCGTCCCCCTCCTCTCTTCCTCGCGCCCTCGCTCTTCCGCGCGTAACCCACACCCGGGTTCCCCGCTGCCGCTTCTCCGCTCCAACCTCCACACCCGGCCATCGCCATCCCCCGGCACATCAGCGCGGACAACACTTTCGCAGCTGTGGCGGAGAGTTGCCCGTGGCAACTGCGCGTCGCGACGGAGGCGCGATGGAGTCACGACCGCAATGGAATTGACCCGCGCCGCGCCGTTGTACGCGGTTGTAGAAGGCAACAAAAAATGCAAAAGCAAGAGGGTGGGCGTCGGGGAGTGGGAAAAAAATAAGAGGAGGATGAGAACAGGGGGAGAGGGAGAAGAGAGACGCGAGCTGGAGAAGGAAAGAGAAAGAGAGAGAGAGAGAGAGAGAGAGAGAGAGAAACGGAAAGAGGAAAAGAGCGCGTAGCAGCAACGCCGTTGAGAAAGGGAACAGAACGAAGGACGGAAGAGAGAAAGAGAAACGACGACCAGAAGAAGGTTGGAAATTCCCTGTATCTTCTATATCCGGGGGATATCCACGTTTAATCCTCGGGGCTACGCAAGAAGGAAAGTCTCGCGATTAAGGAACGCGAAGGGGATACAACCGCGAAACCGTCGTCGTCGTTCGCCTAATAATTTTTCATGGCGCGTCTCCCCTTCCGGGAGATGTGCTGAAACGTGCCCGAGAAAATGTTACACGTCGGTGTATTAGCGATCCGAAGAGGAACGTTAATACGCGCTGGTTAATACAGAAGAGAGAGGAAAGTGGAAGAAAAAAAAAGTCCACGTCACCGTAGACCCTTTCCCTGTCGAGTCTTGAACAGGTGAGGTTTGTCCTTAACGAGTTCGCGGATGGGTCCTGCGAGAGTTGGTAATTGTAGTTCGCGCTCTCTCGGCCGCAAAAGGCGGGAAATGTAAATAAGAGCCGCTAAGTATTTTAGAGAAACGGCTCATTAGCCTTTGACGCGCCGAATAAACCGTATTCTAATTCCGCGAGATCCGGCCGACTAAATTAGATAGCGCGTGTGAAGGAAATGAAACCTCGTGCCAGCGGTGCGCCACAAGCACTATTGTGAAACGACACACGCGACGACGACTTTATGTAAACGCATATGTTTGTTCGCATCTGCAAAAAATTTTTAATGTTTTTTTGGTTGTTTTTTTACACACGAGCCGCATTAGAGTCGCCGATATTTCGTAAGCTTAATACAACACACACGCGTTGATATTAAACTGTATTTCCGCGTATCAATGTTTCAGAGGCTTTTAGCGATATCATTCGTATCTTCTCGCGGATGCATTAGCAATAATGATTACGGCGCCAACGTAAATCAACGCGAATAAACGATCGAAGTTTACGTTCGACAACTGGAAATAATAAGCATCCTTAATCTGAGCACGAATCGCTACGTTGGCCAATATTGCGAAATACACGGTTGCGCCATTATCCGTTCGCATCACTGAATCTTGATTTACAAACGCTCCAGAATTTCCAGTTATTTACGACTACGACGAGAGAAACACGCGATGCGCGTTCTCGGCGGTTTTCTTCAGAGAGAAGTCAATCCCAAATCCCCCGAATAACAAACAAAATTGTTCAACAATTTGTTTTGCTACAAAATTGTTTCAATACGCATGAAATCTTAATCCGCATCACATTTTCCTCCTAAATCGCACTTGCGAAAACGATGTTTCGGGAGAAGAGCGGCTGGTAAAAAAACAAAACAACACACACACACACACACACAACACAACTTTTCGGCGTTAAAGAGAGGTCCTGAAAATGAGAACGAACATGTTTCCTTTGACGGATTTCCGTGTCGTCGCGACGATCAACCGGATTAACGACGGATTATGAGCGACCGTCCGCAGTGAACGCGCGATGCAACGCGCGTCCCGTCGCGTTTGCGTCACGCGTGGAAGTCGAGAAGGCGGGAAGATCGAGGGAAGAGAAGAGAAACAACGACGAGATTCGCGTGTGTATCCGCATTCAATTTTCGTCGTGTCTTTGATGAATCCGATTGTTGCGCGACAAAAAAACAAAATGTTCTCCGAGCAGTCTTTGTTGTTACGTCATTGTATTCTTCTAAGTGGCAAAATTGTGCCAATTAGATCGTGGAGAAAGTTCTGAGCGAAATGTAATTGCAATGGCGCATAAAAAACTTATCTCGCATCGCTAATTTTCCACATTTGAATAATTTTGTTTTCGAATTGCGTAATACAATAGAATTAAATTCAAAGGAAAAAAGTTTCTTTATTGATATTTAATGGAAATGTATCTGTGTTTACGATCGGATGACTCGGTCGTAACAGTGGAATATTTCGACGCTAGTACTGCGCGCGTGTACGCGATCACGTAAAGAAAAAGCCAGAATGAGAAAGAAGCTCTGTTACACGGAGTGCGCATATCCAAAAGACAGAATTGAAGGCTTCCCCGCCTTGGGGATTCACCTCGGGATATACCAAGCGGTTTATGTAAAAAGAAACCTTGTGAGGATGCGCGTAAATTGTTGCGTACACTGTGGCAAAGTTTGGTAAATATTATGCCAACGTAAACCTATATTACGATAATAATACAGAGAGCTCTCGACCACCCCTCTAGCAAAAAGATATGTTTTCACCTTACACCGAAATATATTTTACAAACTAAACAAGAATTAAAATCCTCAAGAGCCGAAACGCTGGATGTATGTGCGAAATATCCTCCTCCTATATACAAAATCCATGTGTACCGCGAAGTGCGCGTTTTGATATCGAATGTATCGCATCTATTGTTGTCTCTTTTCCGCGTTGCCGATTGGTTGGTTGATCGAGTCGAGTCGAGTCGAATCGAATCGGTAAGATCGAGAGAGTAAATAATGACAGAAAAGCGATTTTGACAGTTCGTC
>NW_018020707.1:219822-232699 GCF_002006095.1 Pseudomyrmex gracilis
TGACCGCTCGATAGCGCCGCTTACCCGCGCTAGAAAAAATCAGTCCGGGAACTTTCCGGACAAACTGTGTATATATATGTGTGTGTGTATTATATACAGTCATAGAATATTATATATAATATATATAATATTCTTTTTTACTTTTTTCCCTGTCACGTAACTTTAGTCACATGGTGTTCCATTCTATTTGTTTTCTTTTATTTTTTGAGTTTGATTTTCATGTGTTATTTCTGACATCTCTCTTATGTACATCATGTGTATTATATTGTTTGTAAGACGCGTATGTACTAGCTGTCATCGCGGTGATAAGTTGTGTTCACTGACACTACACGTTAAAATAAAAACAATAATAGCGTGCGCGTAGCGCGCGCTTGTGTTGTGCTAGTATTGTTGAAATGTGTGTAAGTTAATTAAGTAAATACACACACACACACGCACGCAAACTCGAATTAAATTCAAATCAAATATTCATTCAAGATGTTTAATTTGCATCTCGAGTATATAAATTACCCATTTTACTTCCTTATAAAATTTAAAAAAAATTTATTGCGAAAAATACACCTGCTCACGCACGTGCTTAATTCTTGTTCGATTTATACTTAATAGAGTCTTTTATGAACATACATTTGTCACATTTTGTAAAAATTACGTCATATATATCTCTCTACCAACATTTTTTCAACTTTTACCGCGATCGAGTTATATCCTAATTACTTTCCGATGTCTCGAAAGAAAATTCTCTATGTATTGCCAGCGTAAAGTAAGTTACCATCGAGTTCGGTGCGAAGTTTTAGTCCGAGTCTAATTATAGTTCACCCTCAAATACTCCTTTTACTCCATCACCACCCAAAGGTACGGGAAGTTCGAAGTGATATAGTTGCGAAGCGATGCGGTTGCGGAGTGTTACTGATCGCTAAATAGGGACGCGCGATACGCTCGATTCTCGAATGTCCTCGTCGCACTCGTTGCTCGAATCCCTCTCCCCCGCCCTGAGATGGAATCCGGAAAGTGCGATCGCGGCCGGTCGAATTTACGTTCACGTTTTCTCTCTCAACTTTGACGCGAGAGGCGGTGAACCGGTCCCCGACCTCTTACGAGCGAGTAACGTAATTTCGCGCCGGCCGATAAAGCGGCGCCGTGTAATTTATTCGCGACTGCAGATCTCTCGTCCGCGGAGACGGTATCGGGGAAACAAAAAATCTTTCTCTCTCAAGCGAGTCGTAGGAGATCCACCTAACGAGTGGATTACGGGGAAGTGAGCATCATCTCTTCGAAGCGAAACGAAGCGAAGCGCGTCTCTCGTCCGTTCGTCCGTCGATCCGGAACGCGGCGAAACGCATAACGGACATAGGCGAGCGCGAAGAAGAGACGCGTGCACGCGCTTTTGCACGCGGGACACACGCGCGAGAAGAAGCACGTGCGGCACCGTGGGCGCGCGCTCTGCGCTGCTGCACGACGCGGTAAACGTATGCGCACGCTCGTACCCGCGCGTGCATATGCATGCGTGTACGTGCAACGACGCGGCGAGAGCGTTGTGTGTATATATACACACACACACACACACACACATATATATATATATATATTATATATATATATATATAATACCATATCTACTCGTGCGCGTACACGACGGAGAGTAGCACATAGAGTCTAGATATCTCGCGTACATGGACCGACTATGTGCACACGGGGTATCTACATATTTGCCCGCACACCCGAGTATTTACACGGATGCTCGTGTGCGCGTACGTACGTCGCGCATATATATGGTACATATACATATGGAGAGATGGAGAGAACGCGAGAGGAAGAATGAGAGGAAGAGAAGGAAGAGGAGGAGGAGGAGGAGGAGTAGCAGCAGCAGCAGCAGCAGAAGATGAGAGAGGAAGAGAAGGAGGAGAGAGAGAGAGAGAGTCCAGGGTCGAATGATCAGCCATAAACTGAATCAGCGGGGATAGTATTGTCCCCCGCGTTTCCCCTCTGACCGTCTCGTCCTGTACCTCCGCGCCGTATAGTCCCCCACGACCACCCCACGATTCCGCCTAGTAGACGCGACTTGACGAGCGAGAAGGGCGGAAGACGCGGAATAAACGGAGAGAAATGCAGAGAGGATGACGCCATGAAACTATCGTGTAGTACATGTCGTTGTCGCTGGGAACTTCGTTATATTTGGAGCAAGATTCTCCCGGATTCCGCGCGGAGTTTAAATGGTTCCTACGACCCTTGACCGACATTATTCGCCGACGAAATAAGGACCCCTTCGCATCCGTTATGTTTCGCGTTAACTTGGAACGCGGACCTAATGGAATTAACGTACTTATATTTGCATACGATTTCACGGAGAAGAAACACTTTTCGCGTAACAGATTGTTCGAAACATACTTATCCGAAAATGTACGTCGTAAAAAAAAAAAAACATGGGAAAGCTCATCTATTAAAGTCGACGACGCTTGGTTGCGGGTTCACCTCTCTTTTCTGGGACTAAATTCTAAAAAAAAAAAAAAAATCCTTCCTTCGTCGCGGTGACTCGTAAAGCCGAATCGCGAGCGAAGGTACATAAATCGCGCGAGTTACCCGCGGCTGAATCGAACACCGTGAAGTACGGCGTGTCGAAATGTTTCCCAAACTTTCGGAACACTCGATGGCTGATTTTAATGGAACGCGCTGTTCCGATCTTGATCGAGGACGTGCGCGCGCGCCTCCGTTATCGTCGTTCCGTTCGCTTCGTTTTGGCGCAATTCATCCCGCGAGGGCGATAAAAGATCAAAATTATTCCACGTGGATTCCGGACGAGTGGCAAAAGTCTTATTGAAAAGAAAATCTTATTGAAAGATCTTACAAAGTAAAATTTTTGTTTTTTTTTTAGTGAAATTTTTATTTATTTTTTTGCGGGATATACAATACACGTGTGGTATAGATAAGTCCTTTATTTCGCGCATCGCCGCGAACATCGAACAAGTTCGTATTAACATTCAACCGGATCGCGTAATACTCCGTGAGGCCCCCGTAAAGCAGGTAAAGCCTCTCGGAGGTAATCCGTCTCGAGCTCTCGTGTTACACGTTCGTTAGAGGGGAATATCGGCGAAATGTTCGATTAATCAATTTCGCCGCTGCATGACGGATTACGAGCGCGCGGCGGTAGACACCGGGAGGGGGGAGGGAAAGGGCGCGCGAGCGTGAACGAGGGAAGGCGCGGCGACTTGTTGAGAGTACTTTGTCGACGTCCGTATAAGCGCGCGCGAGTAGAGACTTGCGGGAGGGGACACACGCGCGCAACGTTAAGCTCCCCCCTTCTCCACCCCTCTGGTTTCGCGAGTGTGAACCGGGCTTAAATCGATCATCACGGAGAACGACTCAAGAAACACGGCCCGGTGCATAGCCGGAGGGGCCAGCGCGCGAGAGAGCGGTGGCATGCAACAGGCCACTATAGCTTTGCAGAAAGAGAGGCTCTTCCCGCCTGCCTGCCAGCCAGCCAGCCAGCGCCTCCGCGAATCAAAGGCATTTACACGACGACGATAGGCGCGCTCGCGCGCGCGCGCTTTATAAGCTGCTCCTTTCGACCAGGATATAAAAACATTCCATTCATCACGGGGGTACATCGCGGAAGCCAATTACCGCGCGCCGCTCTGTTTCTTAATTAGAACCGGTCGCGCGCGCGGCCCCGGCCAAAGTGTAACCCCGGAGCGAGTGAGCGAGCGAGCGAGCGAGCGAGTTTCAATTTGCAGCAAAAGCTCCCAACCCGAACAATTTCGTATGTCTCATTCAAACATCGCGAGGTAAAAGTGAAAGCGAAGCACGTCATTGAGACACGGTCGATTACGCGGGAATTAATATTCGACCTTATCGATGGCTTTCAAGCGGGAACAAAATAACGTTTTGATGCTGAAGTCACTTAAAAGATGTAACAGTTCCTTTCGCTTTCTTCGTTTCGTTTTACCGATGCCGGCATATTCAACATCGGGATATTATTATCGATGTAATTACCATTTTTCCGTATTTTATATATACGCGAATCGCGATAAATCGATCATTCCAATATTTCGACGATTGCTTTACGACGAAAATATTCTTCATGTAATTTTTAAAATGGAATGCCAATTAAAAGTAAGTAATTATGAGAGAACATATTTTTGCGCAACTCATCGGCGGAATTTGGCAAAGAAAACCTTCGCGTAATAACCTTCGTATAATAACGTCCGATGCATTTGCGCAAAAGACTCTCAAAAGAGATCCGATGTGCAGCGAGAGGACCGCCCTTTTCATCGGCATCGCGCGTAATTGCGAAAACTAACTAAGTTACCACCGCTTCGCAGTAATAATAACAAGGATGTCGCAACCTCCTAATTTGGCTCCACGTTGATTGACCGTATCAACGTGATGTGTGACGATAATATTATCAGCTGATCGAAGAATATGTTGATATCAATAAGAGACAAAAAGACTTTATGAAACAAACAAGCAAAGTTCTTGAATTAAATACGTACACGTATCTTGTGCAATTACACATAAAGATGATTCCAGTACGTTCGAGTCGCGTGTGTGTGTGTGTGTGTGTTTACATTGCGATTGTAGAAATTGCGAGTCAATCTGAGGATTGTCAAAATCATCAAATCAACAATTTTCGACTTTTCACGAATCTTGTCTATTTTTATCGGTAAATATGTAAGAAGTTCAATTTATTTATTTTATCACTGCGCTTTTTTGCAGCAATTTTTTATTACAATTAAAAGCGCAATGAACGTTACGTCGCGTTGCATTCCTACGTGACACGTACGTGTCTAAAAATTATTGTTCACAAGCCATAAATTCATCCTTACTAAATTACGACACATTGAAACATGAAAGACAATGGACGATCAATCACAAAAATATGGATCTAACGCCGGCGACTTCTGTGAAACGATTTTCGCCGTGGGCGTAACCCACGTGAGGCATACGCGATCTGACACGACCGTACAAATATTCGGGGTTAACTAAATGCAAGAGGGGGCGGGGCGATTAAGCGTGGAGTATCGCGTGGAACAATGAATGAGAACGAAACTCACGTCGGACTCGCGAGTGCGCGAGTTTCTTCCGCCGCGAACAACAACCGGGATCGCTCGAGTGTGCGGTTTTGTCGTTTGCGAGTCTCGCAACCCGCGTCGTGGTTACACACAAATACACACACACACACACACACACACACATTCACATCCACTTTCTTGGCCAATAGATCCACCGTCGGTGAGATAGCTATCTCCGTGCGCTGTGTACACGAAGACCGGCGAGTGTCCCTCGGGAAGAGGATAGCAGGCGCGAGAAAGGATACCCATTTCCACGGAAACGCCCTCGTGAAGGTCGCGTCGAGGTGAATGACGAGTTTTCTCAGGCGGTATTACACCCGCGCGTGGATTCTTCGTTATTAAGTCGCATTGTTTCGCGAGAAGTCGCATTGTTAGCATCGGTGTGGTTCTCTCTCTTTCTCTATCTCTAACGAGCTGCAGCGCCGGGGAGTTCGGCGATAAAATCAAATCAAATCGAAGTGTTCCGCTTTAAAGATCTCTCTCATCGCGTCAGAACTCGTTCATACCCAAACGTAAATCCGCGAAATAAACTCGATCTGAGATTATCTCTCGTTTGGTTTTTAAAAGCCAATCGAGACCGATTACGTAAGTTTTGTGAGTTTTGCAAATATATCTGTGAAAGCAGAGACTAACGTCAGAAGATCCGCTTTCACTTTTCGTGGGAGAAGAAGCTACTGAAAAAATAAATAATTGATATCTTGACTGTCGTCCAAAACACGATCGTAGGCTGAGCGCAATTAACGAATTAATATCTTGAGAATATTGTTTAGCTCAACAATATTCAATAATTCGAAAAAAAAAGAACATCACAAACCAATTCGCTGGTATTGTGAATTTATTACAAGTGGATTACGTAATGACAGTACACGTTTTTGAATGGAATCCTCTTCTCGCTGGTATTGTAAACATAAATTAAAATTTAACATGAGCTCTCTTGTAACTTTAAAAATATTTCACACGTACATCCGGAGCTTTGCTCTTTACCTGGCCGTATTATTTCTCTCATCGACGGTTTTATACTAAAAGAACCATGTACAAATTTGTTAGACTCCACGTTTGTCACCTAATCGTGCAAAAACGGTCGGTAATGTTTTTTTAACAACAAAAACTCACATACTCCACTAAATATAATAAATGACACGTTGTGTACGTGTCAGTCGTGGCCAACCTCATCGTGGTCGCCATCACACAGTGAAATTGTTCGTACGCAACGACATTTATTATCTACTGGAGTGTGGAGTTCAACGCACCCTGACAAATATCATTGCGTGAACGTAGATACGAAGCTGAAATTGTTGAAATAGAAAAACGTGTTCTAATCTCTTTACTCGGATAAGAAAATCTCAGGTTGACAGCGAGGAGACACGCTGAGTGATGAATAATTAACATGGAGAACACGACTTCAACAACAAAACACGCAACATATCGCGATATGTATTATATAACGTCGACAGAATCAATCTTCGACCAAGGACGTCGGTTTCCGCATTCGTCGCAATCAACGACAGCTCGCTCGTCGTCGCTCGCACTGTCGCGCGATCAAAGCTTATCCACATCAGACACGCGCGCGCATCTGATGAAACGCGCGCATTCTTAATCTCTTGGTAATTATCGGTCGTGCGAATACAAACAACAGAAGTAAGAAGTAGAAATCTGAAAAGTCACTACGCGCGAGAAAACACTCGAATGTTCTTCCACGTATGGCCTTTTAAAATTCCTTCCAAATCGAAGAATCTTTTACCAAATATCTTCCGTTTCGCAAAGAGCGTAATAAATTAAATCTGCAGACGAGGCGATCATTAATCTCCGGAAAGAAAGAGTGATCGGAAGGTAGGTAAGTGTTAATGGCATCAGAGCAAAACGATCGACAAGAGCAAGGGGGAGAGCGAATGATCGCAGTCGTAACACATCTCGGGATCTCGTTCGGCAAATATTTATTTCGCCGTTGTGACGCACGGCGTAAAATTGAAAATCTTCATAATGCGGGGCCACCGCGGCGCATACTAAGTCCCGTATTAGCATACATCGCTTAAATCTCGATTCGAGTTTACGGGCAACACATCAGGACCGTGAGCCTGGGGTGTCGAGCCCCGAAGCGATGACCCGTCGGGACTCGTTAATCGCGAGGGAAACTGGACGTGACGAGAGAGTCTTCGTCTTTTCCTCGATGAAAGTTGTCATATATTAAACGCGCGGGAAACGCGCACGCGTATTGTTTTTTCGTTGTGTACGCGTGTATATAGAAGATAGCCGGCGAGCTGCCGCACGTATAACAAAAAGGAACAACGCATGGCGAAACGCAAGCATTTTTCTTTGCGCTTTCGATATATTCTTTCCGCTGAAAATGTACATACCGCGGCGATGCGCGCGTATACGTACGTGTGCGTGTGTGTACGTAGCACGAAGCGTATAATATTTAGGCAGCAGCCGATACCGGTATAAAACAACATCGATTGTTTATCCGTTCGCGACACAATATTTACCGTCGAGCGAAGTATTTTTTTCGCGACGGCAAAAGTATTTTTACACGAGCGCATATGTATATACTCGCGAGCGCAAGCGATAAACCGCGACGTTGCGTAATCGCCGCGTATCGCGAAGCACGTGGAAAACTTATCGCGAGCAAAAGTCGTCAGATGTAAATGTTGGCTCTTTTTGTAAATGCGCGCATATGCGTCGATGCGCATACATTTGCGAAGATTCGTTTGAGTAAATGATGACGGGTTATTTATAGAAAATCATCAATCTTTTAACAATCTCTTAACAATGCGGCATCGGGAATTGGCGTTAAATTAACACGCGTTGATTAACGCAACATGCCAATGATGAATTGCAAACGCATGATTTTTTCACGATGATGTAAAATTAATCTTTACGTTTCACCAATTATAATATTCATATGTCGCGCGGTATGTATTCGCGCGAACAATTTTAACGTATAAAATATTATTAAAATCTTGAGAATATCTCGTGGCCTCTCCCCGAGCTTGAAAGTATGTACGCAACGCCGGATATCAGAAAATTAGTCGAAGAAATCTCGACTTGGGGAAAAAATCATACGAGCGCGCTATCTCGCCGGCCGGATCGGTTGAGCGCCACTGCGGGACGCGCTGAGCACGGACAAGTGCACCGATCGACGTGTGCACGTGTATGTGTGTCGTGTATACGCCGTATATATATGTACCGCCGCGCACGGACGCGCTTATGTACGTCGTCAACGTCGTTTTCGTGCACGTGAACGCGCGAGCGCGAGCGTGAACGTGTAGCCACCGACAGCTCCGCCCGCGTCCTCCTTCCGTTCGTATATATACCTAACTGGCCATGTACGAAAGTATCCTGCACATAATGTGATACATAAGCGCGTTACATAGTCGAGAGAAGGAGGAGGAGGAGGAGGTAGTAAAGGGGAAGGGCGTTCACAAACAGGGTGTCCTCGAAAAAAAAATTCGAGCTCCGTGTCTCCGGTCTCTCATGGCGCTGTTTCTCTCCCACGAGGAGACACGCCTACGTCGTCAGAAATCGCATTCCGTGAAAGACCGGTCGTTCGTGGATGCGTGGCGTCGCGACGTCGATCTAGAACAGCGCTTCTACGAAACGGCGCGGACGATAAGAACAAAAAATCGCGAAAAGTTCGCAAGCGCCGGTGAAACGTGAGCACCGCGATAAAAACCTGCGGCTATACAGTTTCGTTCGATATTAAGACTCGCGGCAATTGAATTTCATCAAGACACACACCTTGCGAAGATTTTCCCTCCCCCGCGTATTTTGGTATGCGCAAAGAGTCTGAAAGAGTACGCGCGCGTGTCGTCGTTTACTTTTCTGTACCACCACCGCGTACATCCGCGGCCGGTACACCGTGTATATATAACGCGTGTATTTCATACATAAGCCATAGATATGTGGACCAACACGCACGCGTACATAATGTGATATAAACACACGTATCCGACGGGGATGTGTACATGGCGTTGGCGCGCAAGTGTAGGTGTTTATGTATGTATGCGTATGCGTGTGAGAGAGAGAAAGAGAGAGGAGAGAAAGACAGGGTGAAAGGGAAGGGAAGAGAAGGGAGATCCGTGGGGGAAGGGTCGGAAGGTAGGAGAGACTAAGGGAGAAAGAGAAAGAGAGAGAGAGAGAGAGAGAGAAAGAGAGAGGGGAAGAAGAGAAGGGCGAAAAGCCGCAGGGGAACTATTGGCCGGACGAGGTATTAACGAGCGGCAATGCTATTGACAAGGGATCAGTCCGAACATCGAGAAAAAGGGAGACAAAAACTCGCCGGCGACGCAATAGATCCTCCGAGGCATCGAAAAAGCACGACATGAATACGGTTGACCGAATTTCTCCGTGGAAAAAAAGAGCGGGGGCGTCGTTGTAACGAAAAGAGGTGAAGAGAGAACCGCCGAGCGAGAATCAATCGCCGCTCGCGTAATTTCGGGGGAACGTCGAATCGTGATGTAAAAACCTAGACAGAACTATAGATGGATTCAACTACAACTTGTACAAAAAAAAAATTTGCATATATTTTAGGGAGAAAATCATCTCATCACACAGAAATGTTTTCTGACTTCTGTATTTTTGCAAGAATATTAAAACAACGCACGAGAAGTAATATATTAATATTAATATATTACAATTCTTGGAAGATATAAAGGTTGCAATATAAGAAACGATTTAATTGTATTTCAAAAATATTCGCGGAATTCGCAATTACTGTGAAAAAGGAAGATAAATAATATAATATGTACGTATATACTGTGTTATATACAGCACATGCAAATATGCCTCTGCCGCAACGCGAATATGCGCAAACAAGCACCTAAAAAGGCTATTCGCTGCTAATTATCACGAAAAAAAAAAAAAAAAAAAATGAGCCGGCCGATGCGAGTTGCCCTTTGATGCATCTCTTTTCTATCTCGCGGAACAAGCGCGGAATTGGAAACGGACGAAATATTAAAATAGAATAGCGAGGGGAAAAAAAGGAAATGGAGGTTCCGGGAAAACTAGTTTATATACTCTCTTTCTCTCCCTCTATCTATCTCTTTCTCGCTCTTTCGCTACGAATCGCGGGTGATGGCGTGCCACACATCGCAAAAACAAAACTCGTGAATGGATAGCGCGAATACGCGACCGAGTAATCAAAAGACACGGCAGAGAATCCTTTGCGAATGTCAAAAGGGCTTTTTAATTATTTCCATTTTTCATTTATATATTTATCTGGGAGTCGCGCGCGATGTGAATCTTCGCTCCTCCCCCTTCTCCTCTTTTTTCTCCGGAGGAGGGCGGCTGCCTCGTACCCGCTCTGCCCTTTAACGGGAGGTGGGTAAAATATTGCGACGGTCGCGACGTGCAAACGGCACACAAACGACGAAAACCACCACGGGACGAACGGAAGATCGTGGGACAACAGTTCCGCGAGACGTCTCACGAGAGCGGGACAATTTCATTGCCGTCTGTGCGGGATGGAAGTTCTATATTTCCCGCGTTTCTTATAACGATTTTCCATATTTTCCTTACAGGCGGGCGTTGCGGAGAGCGGAATTAAAAAACCTTGAGGAAAAAGCGGATCTCGAACTTCTTCTCTCGAAATTCTATAAAATCGCGCGTAGGTCGTTATATGAAAAAAAAAAAAAAAACATCCGAACTTTTCTCTTTCATCGACGTAGCTAATAATTAGTATATAGGAACGTTTATAAGATTTTATACGCGCGGCTCAAATTAAATGATTACGGTTATTATTTAAGAATTTGTTTCTAATCAAAGAATAGAAAACTTTTATCGGACAGACACACTGATCGTGTATTCAATTCTAGAGCTATCGCGTGTGCGTTTCCGCGAGAGCTTTATGCGGATTTTACCCGGCGGCAACGATTTTTCCGATAACGCCGAATCCGAATGTGGGTCACATCTCGCGCGCTGCACTATACGCGTTGCCGGTAATTATATTTTCCCGTCGTGATGACCGTCGATACAGCGCCCGCGATTGTAAACGACGACGATGTCGCGTCGATGCGACGCCCGCGGGATCATCCAACAGTCTGTGCGATATCCCCATAACGATCAATCGCGAGAAGAGATCGAAACAGGACCGATCACGATAACAAGGAGCGACGTAACGCCGTTACGTATATATAACGCGAAGATTGGAATTCGTTAAAGCGCGTGAAAACAAACAAGCATAAGAGGCGGCGGATTTCTCTCTCTCTCTCTCCCTCCCTCTTTCTCTCTTTCTCCCTCCCTCTCTCTCTCTCTCTCTCTCCCTCTCTCTCTCTCTCTTTCCAAGTAAAAAGCGAGAAAAAAGAGCGGGTAAGAGAAAGAGAAAAGAAAAAAGAGACAAGCAATGCCGCAACAAAGGACAATAGTTGTCCCACCTAGAGCGATGCGAACTTTGCGCTGTCGGACAATGTTATCGCCGCCAGGCCACGAAGCGCTGTGCGACAAAACTTTGCCCGGTTTTACATGAGGTGAATCCTCGCGGCTGTTCCTCCGCGAGGATCCCCACTCGTCCCTGCGCTACGCCAACTGTGTGCACGTCTCTCCGCGCGTCGCGCGATGCGCGTCCTCCCTCACCTGGCCCGATGATGCCCGACGTGCTTCCGAGAACACATCTACATCTCGAGAAACCGGCCGAATTTTTATACCGCTAGACACAGCACGGACCTAAAAACAAAACTCCGTCCGCTTCTCTGCCAATTATCGGGGATACGAAATGCGGGGGCGGAGAACGACGAGTTGGCGGGAAGACGCAAACACACGTGCGCGCGAGAGATAAAAGACGCGGAGAAGAAAGAGAACGGACGGTTTTCGCTTTCGTGCATGCGTGCAAGGGATTTATCCGCGTCGACAACGAAGAGGATGAAAAGAGAAACCCGACAGCGACGGCGGATCGCGGTCGGAAAAATTTCGCAACGGAAGCGAGACTCGCGATTATCGAGCGGTATATCTTTAAGCGGATTTGAGACCTCTTTTCGTTCGCGCGTCCCTCCCGCAGATTTTCGTCCTCGAGCACGGCGGCGTCGAATTCCCGTCTTTGACGACGCGAAGGCGAAGAGGTCGACGTGCATCCCTCTTTGCCGCCCGGCAAAGTAATAATCCGGCATCCGTCGGAAATTTCCAGCCAAGAATCTCGACCGGAGCGTTCTCTACTCGACTTCTGCGGCAGTGGCGGCGGTGATCTCCCCTTCCTCCCCGTTTATGTGTACACGTTGTGCCAACGAGAGAGACAGAGAGAATTCGGTTAGGTGTCGGTGGAATCTAAAAGACATCCTCTCTCTGAGGGCGGAGGAAAAGGAGAGTAAAAACGCGGGACTGTCGCGTCGAGAAATACTGATTAAATCCTCTTTGGCGCGACCGACGACCGTATTAAATGGTTGCAGGAGCGCGTTATCTCTGCGACTTTTATCCGACGTATAAGTGTAAACGAGAAACCGCCAGTAGAGCCGTCAGCTGAAAAGTGGCTGAACAGTGTAACAAACAGAGATCCTCCGGCGATCGAACACTTTTCCCTTCTTACTTCTTACATGTGGCTGCCAATATATAATAATGCAATACAAAATTATCGAAACAACTCATGATGTATGTATTTTAATGTTAACTTGACACGACCGTTTGGCTTCACGAGCGTGAAGATAAATAAAATTCATACAATCGATAAAAGAAATGTAGTTCGAAAAAATAAACATAAAAATATTTGGTAATTATGCAGTTATACGGACTATTTTCCGATCTCAACAATTTTGACATATGTTATCAAGGTCACCTCCCTGAATAATAATATGAAGGTTTTAGCCGTCGCTCATTGTTTATAAAAAACT
>NW_018020707.1:233254-299683 GCF_002006095.1 Pseudomyrmex gracilis
TATATTTAAAACGAGAGTTCAATCATCAAACTTTTTTTGTTCATAACTTTTTTATAAACAATGAGCGACGGATAAAACCTTCATATTATTATTCAGAGAGGTGACCTTGATAACATATGTCAAAATTGTTGAGATCGGAAAATAGTCCGTATAACTGCATAATTACCAAATATTTATTGCAAAAAATATTTATAAAGATCTAATTGATATGTTTGACGGTTATTTTACAAAATTTATCAGTCACGAAAGAGCTGAGTTGCTGTTTCGCTTCAAGATTTCTGTGAAACCTCGCAATCGATATTCGTGCGCGATTTTCGAGAGGCCACTTCTTGTAAATATATATATGTATATATATATATATATGTATACATATATATATTGTACATATATGTATATATGTGTATATATATATATGTATATATGTATATATATATGTGTATATATATATATATATATGCTAGTATACAAGACAAACTTCTTGAGAACTTTCGCACGCAACAAGACAGTCGAAACTCGAAACATGTTCTCCTGTCACGTTCTACAACCATTTTCCTTTACCGAAACGTTTGCGAACGTAAAACAAGTCACTTTTCCTCCAAATTTTCGAGCACCGCGTTGTAATCGACTCTGTCGCGTTACATTCGACTAGGCAATTTAACTTGTAGATTATCGTACATAAAAAAAAATCCAAATTTGTCATCCGATCGACGAGTGTTTCTTCGAAACGTGAGCGAAATAGAGAAAACGAACAAAGCATGTATTTAATCGATAGACTTGATTGCGCTACCGGGACGGTTGTATTATTCCTTAGAAAACTGTGATCAAAAAAAAAAAATGGAGCAGCTCTAGGATGGATGAGTATCGACATTGTAGCGCGAGCAACAACGTGTCTTGAAGAGAAAAAGAAAAAAACCGGCAAAACAAGAGAAAGAGAGAGAGAGAGAAAAGAAAAAAAAGAGAATAAACAGATTCCATACGCGCAAGGACACGGAATTATTCCGCGCGGCTATTCTCCGTGAGAGATCCGACGGGATCTCAAGGACATCGAATACCCGGCCTGCCTTTTGTCAGAGTAAAAAAAAAAACAGAAAAAAAAAGAAAAAACCCAACAAGGAGAAAAAGATGCGAAAAATGGCGGACGAGATGCAAATATATTCGCTTCACGGCGAAACGTCCACGGGGGCGAAAGTGTGTGCAGAGAAGGTCAGTCTCCGTCAGCGACAGGTTATCACATATACGCACGAAGGCGGAATTCAAGGTGGAGGTGAATTACCTGGACGAGATTTAAGGTTAGGTCGCCACCTTTCCGAGTGACCCTGACTCGCCGAGCTCCCCTCCCTCCCTCCCTCCCTTCCTCTTCCTCTCCCTGTATTCCTCCTTCACACCCTTCTTCCTTTGCCTCCCCCCTCTCCCATATCCTTGTACATTTGTATCCTTGATCGATGCGATGCGCGCGCGAGTCGCCCGAAATATCCGCGACTCTGCGATCAGTCACGCGTATATAGTAGCCGCGTACGTAAAATTCGCGATCCACGCGAAACTCAAGCGACGTCGTTGAAAATGTAAGAACAAATTTGAACACATATCGACACAATGCACAGTTTCGCGCGTAGTATGTAATTATTTACAATAAAAAGATCTTTAGTTGAAAAAACGAACGTTTCACATTCGAACAACCGTACGATAAATGTGTATCTGCCATTTTTTCTCAGATATTTGTAAATAACACTTATTACAAATTTAAAAAAACATTTTACGAAATAAAAATGTATTTAATTTTTGAATTCGTGTAAAATAAATCAGAAAAAAATCAAAGTGTGATAATATGTACGTCGAGCACAATACGCAAGCCTGTCGATAAAGGAGCGACGATACATCGCGAAGACATAATAACGTACAACTGTATTGCTTCGTATTGATCTTTTTTACTTTCAGTCAATATAGGAAATGTTTCATAAAATGTAAGCACATAAGCTTTCAGGACCGAGTGTAACAAATGATACAAATTATGAGAAACTAGTGCGTACAGATAATAAGAAAACGTGTAAAAAATAAAAATGTAATTTACATTTATCTGTTTGTATTGGTCGAAATAGCGTTATCATTCAGCTAAATGTACTTTCATTAAGTTTTTTATTTACCTTTCCCGAGAGTTAGAGCACTTCATTGAGTGTCGAGTAGTAAAAAGACATTCTGTTTTTTAATGTTAAATTTATCACACTTTGTATGTATAAGATTCACATCAAAGAACTGAACTCACTTTACGTGATTGTTATGTGATTCTATAATTACCGCAAATAAAATGCATGTTTTCTTGTACGTGTGAGAAATGATGCTGAGCATCTCCACCGTGATCGAATCGAAGCGACCGGTTATTCGCAAAAACTTGTCCAATATCTTGAATAATTCCTTGTGCGGTTTAACGTCGAGCTTTTTTTAATAAATTTGTGGCGCTCTCTCGCAATCGTTCAAATACGCGACCGCATGCGAGATACATCATTGTTTTTCCCGCGACATTGTAACTCGACAGCTCAATAAATTTCTCTTTCGTCAGTAACGAAATTCTTCTACTCCAATTCGAGGCGTCCGATTTCTCGAACGGACTGCCTTCTTTTTTGAGTTTGCCGTGTATCAGCTCAAAAGTGTATCAGTCGCAACGGAAGACTTGCATTGGAAATTCTCTGTCTGTATAGAGTCACTGCTTTTTTATAATCCATATCAGCGACTCTGTATATCCATTGTGGATCGGTTAAATATTTTAATCTATGACGTGTATTGATATTTTGCAAATCGCAGCGTTAGATATTTGGTTATACGCGTTATAAATGGCACGTTTTACAAGTGGTTTTTGATTTGTTAGAAAACTTTTACATATATATATATATATATATATCGTATAATACTTTTTGATATATAATAAAATAAACAATCTCCCGCGCGTCATTACTACGAAAATAATCAAGAATTGTTAAAATGTTTTGCCGCGTACTGTACGAATTTGAAGAACAGACTGACAAGAGATTCACATCAAAAATATTACACCAAATACCGAAGTGTTTACAATTCATCCGAAAGGTTGAGGAAAATACAGAAAAATTATGTGGAAAAATAGTTGCTTGTATTTTAAATTATTATTAAGCGAGATGTGTGTATTGTAAATACAAATCAAATCAAGATCGGATTGTTATTTTTGTGCGTCTGTGAAATTATATTTTAATTGTACCATTTTTTTTTTTTTTAAACAAATCGTCTCTTTTCTTTAATTCGAAACAAAACTATCTATGTGAACTTGGCGCAAATGAGATTTTGTTTTTTTTTCTTTTTTTAAGCGAGACACCAATTGCACAAAGGTCGCGCAGGAAGTCATATTCATGCGGTTGAGGAACTCGGCCGCGTTTCAATTTCGCGCTAATTGCTTAAGTCTGCCTGAGCCCGCGAGCGCGCGCACGACCAATCTCCGCGAGGACCGCGCCCACGTGCCGTCGGAGTTAACTTAATTACGGCCAATAAAGCGCCAATTAACCGAGCGGCGTGCACACATGTGTGCACATACGTCAATGTGGGTCTTTTCTTACGTCCGGCGAATTAACGGAACTACATGGGTGCTGTGATGAGATACGATCTCAGGACATCACGAATGCGAATCTTCCGTAAACAAAACGATGTACGGCCCAATGATGACCACATGATTTTCTTAGAGTTCGCAAATAATCAGCTATCGTGAGAAATTGCTGCACATATTTGCGACAGATTCACGTACAAAAATCGTCAGTCTGTACCTTCAGACTATACGTAAGCGAAAAAAAAGTAGTAAAATATGATAATAAAACGTTGGAAACATGAAAAAATAAAACATGAAAAGTCACATATAATTTTGATCTCGACCTTAATGACGAGTACATTGTAGTTTGTAAATTCGCTGACGACCGAAAAACTGCATCTATTTGAATATTAAAAAATTTTTAATCCAAATTTTTCTAATAATACTTCAATAAAATGGCGATGATCTTTTTAATAAACACACACAAGTAATTATTTAGAATTATTCAGGAAAACGTCAGGCGTCAATATTATTCACGATGTCTTTTTTTGTAACGTCAAAGTGCCGCGTCCGGCCAGCAACGCTGGCATTGGCAGCATTCGCGAGACTACGAGTCGCCGCAATAATTAATGACACTCGTCGAATCCTTCGCAAAAAGTTGCTTGCTTCGCCGAGGAACAGAATGCGGGGCGCTACACGTTGTTCCAGAAATAAAGCTGTCATCTTGTTCGGAGTACGGGACGGCGCGTCTTGAATAATAATCGGGAGATAAAAATATGCGATACCACGCGCGATATCTCGCATCGCGGCAATTAGCCGAATTACGCCGGGACAAAACAAACATCATAAATGACGTTGTGAGATATAGACATCGTTGAGGCAAAAAACAAAACAAAACAAAAAAATACAATGAAGAAATTACGGAGCGATAAAATACGCACGAAGATCAATCAATCGGCTTGTCGCTTCGGAATTGTCTCTATTTGTCAATTTCGCGGGGATCGACAATCAAAAACCAAGGACGAAAACGTCGTGAGAAAGAGAGAGTGATGTTGCGCTTGCGATAAACAAGTTTACAATCTGCAAGAAAACGTTTGTTTGACGTTTTCTTTATACAGATTGAACTTCACGGCTGAAATAGTTGAAATAATTCGACCGAGATAAATGTCCAGCCGAAAGAAAAATTCGTTATGCGAATAAATGATAAATAAACCGTCATGACGGCAAAATTTGACTGTACTTTTTGAATATTCGCGCTTCGAAGAGTGCACCAATAAAACTCGTTAATACTTTCGACATGAAGCGAGCGCTGTGAAATAATATATTATCGGATCGAATCCATAAGCTACCAAATGTGTATTTTAATAAAAATACACGTATAAATAATATATGTCACAGAAAACAGCGTCCGGTAAAATATTCTGCATTAATACCCGTGTGTGTCAAGTAATATCGTATGTACATAAATAAAACATAATAATATCGCGCGATTTAAATAATTCTAAATTTATTCTATCTTTATACATGTGTGTGTGCATATACCTATATATATGGCATATGCATATATACCCATATAGGTATATGTGCGTACGTGCCTATATGTATATTATACATAAATATGTCATATATACAAAGTACATCTATATCTGAAAGCAGTCAGGCTTTCAGATATAACGAATTTCTTTTTTGATAAAATTAGAATAAAATTTCTTTAACTGAAAATAAATTCAACAATTCACAGATCGCTGACTTACTCGCATATCATACACAGCAGGCACGTACGTCAGAGAGATGTATGTAATCTCTCTCAATGGATGCAAAAAAATTATTGTTTTAGTCTCCCACTTACTAATTGTTTTTTAGTGGTATATTAGCTTCAGACACATCTTATCATCATTATATGAACAAGCACCGAACGAACAGCGAGTTCGAACATTCGAACATTTGCGTTCGTGTTCTGAAGTCATTCGTTACAGTAGCGCACAGCAGCGAGAACAGCACATATGCGCGTCCATATCGCGCACGAATTTTCTTTGATGTACCCCGCCTCGTGAGGGAACCGATCCGAATGCGAATCGAATGTTCTGTTCACATTTATTTTGGCGTATACATTTGACGAATTAATAACAAACGTTTGCGTTTGCTGTTCGTTCGGTGTTTGTTTGTGCTATGCGTATTCCGATTAAACAAGCCTTAACCATCACTAGCTGAGAGAAGATTTTGGCTTTTCTTCTTTTTTACACTTCCGTGCAGATTACAAGAGAGTGCGATAAAGAGGACCTACAATTTTAGGTGGGCTCCGAAACCACCAGAAGTGCGTATAAAACACTTCTATATTTTAAAGGAATTTCGTGGATATAAACATCTCGGTAAGTTGCCAACTTACTCAGAGAGAGAGCGACCCGAAAAAATCCGAACACACACTTTAGCCGGATTCGAACCTGAGATCTCTCGGTTACTAAGTCTTGCACAGACCAACTAAGCCATAGGCCGCTCTCGAAATACGATGTTGACGAAGCAACTAATAGATTGAGAGGTAAATATTTTCCAAATGTGAATGAGAGAATGACGATTCGAAAGAAAAAATACTTAATGTCAATCACAGGAGCGCGCGATCACGTGAGATCTCAAAAAAAAAAAAAAAAACTTAATTCTCCTTCATGCGCGTTTCACTCACTGCACGTTGCTCCATTTTTACGCGGCACAAATCCAACGCGCGGATAGTCCCACTCGGAAGGAAAGAGACTCCCGAAGCGCGGCGAGAGAGCAAACGCTTTTCCTTATTCATACCGACCATTATCCCCGACAATGTTGCGCGATAAATAGCGCCGTGGAAGCAATTAAGCGAACCTGCAGTCGGCGCAGAGCGCACGACGCGTTGCCGCTTTTAAAAACGCGTCTCTTTTTTTTTTTTTTTTTTTTGTGCCGACGACATGCATCGTCGCTCGAATCGTCGTTGCCCCCGTCGTATCCACGTGCCGATTAATGAGGCGCAACCGGAGAGAGGAACCGGAAAGAATCGGCCGGTCTGGTTTCGAGGGAGAGGAGTGAAGAGGGAACGGGCGGGAGAGGGAGAGAAGGCTCGCGGTTATACACACGGTGGCGCACGGTGGGTGAAGAGAAAAAGCGCGGCGCGCGACTCAGAGCCCGACTTTCGTCGCTAAAAGGCGCTCCCGTTCCCCCGCGCTCGTCCGGGGATGCTAAAAGCCGTCCGCACACGGCCGCGTGAATAATAATCTGTGATTAATAGAGTGCTAAGCCGGCGGCGGCGCGGCGCGGCCGCATGAATGGGCCGTGCGCGTAGTACTATTAAGCGGCGACTATATTACAGCCGGGTGTGATACGCGCGCGGGCGTGTGCTTGTTGTTTGTGTCAGGGCGCACACGCTGCTAATTTTCGTCGACGCGACGAGGATGCGAAGGCGCACGTTCGATGTTATCTGATCCGCTTCGTCGCGTGGACTTGCCTCGTTGTTGATCCGCTCAACACACGATACGGATACCTTTATTTATCACAGATCCTCCGAGCAATCTCGAATCATATGCGCGCAACGGGATCGCATCCCGAACTCTCGGCAGTGTCTCGTGTGACACTGACTTGACGGTAATGCTGTGAAATCGAAGATGCTCTTAGAGCTAGTTAATAATATCGATACATCGTCGTATATTTTGTTTGTTTGTTTTCTTGTTTTTTGTTGACTTTGTTCTGTTCGTTACTTTATTCGCGCGAAGAATTGATTGCGAGCGGATATAGTTGTGAGCGAAGTTTGAGTTCTAAAACGCGCACAATAAGTAAACGTCGTAATATGTACATAGTACGCGGTCGCTGACCGCGACAGACAAATCAGCAGCTAAATCATGGCCTGAGAATTGAATATTAGGCGAATGTTATGTTGTCTATGCGCGGCCTGTAACACCTAAGCTCGGCCGACGCGCCGAAATACCGCGGTGTCTCGTCAGGATTACGGCGCGAAGCGCGGATTCAGAGGGAACCAAGAACGTAATTTCGGAGGTAGCCGTGACCGCGGTCATCGGTTGGCGGTTCGCCTACGTAATACGTACTACGTATAAGTGGTGGGTAGAGGTATGCGCAAACGGCAAACAAGAAGTAGCTACCGGCTGCTTCCACAGGTGGTCGGGTCACGAACTGACCCCACTCCATCGGCCCACCTCTTTCTCCCTCCCTCTTACTCTAGTCTCTTTTTCTCCCCCTTTTCTCTAGTCTCTCCTTCTCACTTCTTCTTTCTCTCTCTCTCTCTCTCTCTCCCTCCCTCTTTATTGCATCCTCGCGCGTCTCCTTTCTTCAAGCGGATCTCTCCTTCCCCTTCAGCCGCTTCTTCCACGTTTCTCTCTTACTATTTCTTCCTCGCGTTCTTGTCTCGACGCTCTCGTTCGTTTTTTTTTCTTTCTTTTGTTCCTTTCTTTTGCTTCTTCCGTCTTTGTTTCTTTCATTGTAAAGCTCACTCGACTCCCGCTTGACCCATGCCACGTTTGGCTGGACTTGTATACGTGTATATGTGTGTGGTACGTGGCGGGTCGAGTGAGCTGTCGAAGGAAGGAGAAGGTGACGCCATGAGTATCTAGCATTCGTAACGCTCGTATACCGTAAGGTCCTCTCCTCCCATTTCGACTGGTTTGTGCCACGGACGAAGCAAAAGATCCTACTTCTGATTTTTTTCTCTGTGATTCTTTCTCCAAAATATTCTTTCTACATCTCGCGAGAGACCGAAAACTTTTCGCATTCCCTTCACAACACTGCACATAACCAGTTATCAGTTAAAACAGAAATTATATTGCTGTTGCCTCTACGAGTTAGTCATAATATTTGTACGTATAATCGCGAATTATCTTGCGAGTTTCTCGTCGCGACAAGTGCGTGCAAAGTGGCAAACTTCGCGAAGAAGTCAAGGTCGCGTTGCGTCAAAGTCTCAAACACATTTTGCATCGCAATAAGTTGAATACATCGCGATAAGTAATTAGTATAGTTATTAAACTATATTCAAGAAGGAAAAGCTAAGGGGAAAGAAAACGAAAAGGGAAGAGAAATCTCGAAAATGATTTCTGCTAAATATTGTAAATTCTATCATTGAGTAAATTTATTACTATCAACTTTATAATGTCGATACTGAAATATTAATCGATACGTGGACCATTACGAGCTCCGCTCGCGCTTCTCTCCGATAGTTAATTAAATAAAAAATAGCGCTGTACTAAATCGCAAATATTACCGCGAAATAAAATAATCAGAGGAGGTATTTTACGCGAGGGTAAGCTCGCAATACGCAAAAAAAAAAAAAATTGTAGTAGGTACATTCGCGGATTATCAATCCGCGGTTGTTTATTCAATTCCATCAGCGGTGGTGCGAGCGCGTGCTCCGCTGATCTCCGCGGAAACCGACCGGTCCGCGCCGCGGCGCAGCCGGATTCCAAAGTCCGCAGCAAGAGAGAACCGAGCTCTGCGCCCCGCTCGGTTGCTCGGTTGCCTTCAGTCGTAGGATGCTGAAGGCACTGCGGTTGCCATGGCGACCCACCACCACCGCAGCCCGATGTAATTATTTGAAAAACGCCCGCCGCAGCCCCATCCCATCCGCCCACCCGCCCACCACCCCCCGGGGGTTGCCGAGTACAGAGCGATGCAAAAGTAGCCGGGTGGACTTTTGCACCCCTGGTACGTCGAGATACGTCATCGTTTCCGTAAAAACCGTAAGACCGGAAGTACGACGGAATTTCCGACGAGAAGGCTACGTTGCAAGTATCTCGCACAAACGATTGATCCGACTTTTTGCGGCTCACAAGCCAGATCGAGAAGAGCGTTTCACGATTCGGTGTCATCGAGTCTCTCATCACGCAATGCGAGCATATAGATATATACGTATATATATGTACAATGTCCGGTTTCTTCTGCCGCAGACTGTACAATAAATACGCGGGCTTCCGCTTCGTAAATTGGTTCGCTCGAAATAATTAAATGCGAAATTTCCCGCCGCTTTTTTGAGATAGCGAAATTTTATTCGCGAATTTTTTGCGATCTCCTGCGAGAGATTCGTCGAGAGCGGCGACTATTTTCGGGCGAAAATTCAACTCGCGGGGATTCGGTCGCGAGATCCACACACAATGTGGCAATCCGTAAATCCGCGTATCGCGCCCGTATTGGATTCTGAATTTTTCGGCCAATTTTCCCGGCGATCGGTTCAGCGGTTTAACTGCGGCGCATGCACGCACAGCATACGCTCTCGCACGCTTTGGATTCTGGCCTCTTCCGGTAGATATGTGATTGGAATGTGACGGACGGAATCCACTCGACGATTATTACGCAGCGGCGTTCTTCGATTTACGGCAATTTTAACATTCATAATGCACACGCGCGTTTGATATGTACATACATATATATATATATATATATATACACGCAATATAAATTCGTTATACGTTCGTAATCAATTGCAATGATATTAAAACGTCTAGATGCATGTAATAATCATTATCACCTAATAGCATACAGATTTTGGTAATTTAATCTCTTTCACCGAGTTTTTTGTTTCTACGAATATGCAATCATAAAATATCTGTGAGTAACACTTTTTTCGCGCTTTCAAAAATTTCTCGCGTCAAAATTCCTCGAAACAATCTGCAAACAAGTGCAATTTCTCTCTCTCTCTCTTTCTCTCTCTAAATTTAGATGTTAACACGAGAATCCGAGATACGAAAAACTCGTATTATTAATTCATGCATCCTGAAAGAGGTCGGCTTTTTCAAGTCGTCGAGTGCTCACGCAAAATATTTGTGGAGAGCAAATTTACGAGCGAACAAAACGTGCGAGAATTATGCGATTACGTATGCGATAAACGTTTAATATATTAACAACAAAAAAATTATCTTTTTTATACAGAAGAAAAGAGAATATACATAAAAGATATTTTTTGTCGCAATTACTTAAAAAAAAAAAAATGTTTTATCGCAACGTTTTTTAAAAATGCAGCACTCAAAGAGAACACGGCGTCTTTTTTAAATTACGCCATCTCTAATTAAAAGGCGCAACTTCTGATTCGGAATGTACTCGCAACCTTTTGCCGCTCCCTCTGCGTCTACCTGAATACTCCAAGGGTGTACATAACGCGATGTGGTCGGAGTGTGGGTCAGAAATCGCGAACGCGAAAGCGCGTGGGGTGAGCTTCCTATACCGAGGCATGTTCTCGCCCCGCGCTTGGCCACCTCGTCAAGCACCGCACGTGAGGGAAGTAGGTGCGACCTGCTAAAAATTATAATTAGAATTATGCGCCCTCGTCTCGCGCCACCCTTGTGCTCGACAAAAAGGACCGTGACCCCGCTTTATTTTTATCGCGAGTTTCCAAGGTGTCGACTCGGGATGAGAAAAGGGAAAAATATGTCCTCAATTAAAAATCGCTCAGTCCATTGGACTGAGTGATAGAACGAATGAGAATATGCGTTTGAATTTGAAAAAGATTAAAATTCCTCGTTAATTCTCGAAGAAAAGTAGGATGCGATGAAAGAGACAGATCGCATCAATAATTTCTTTACAAATTAACGAGCGCAAGAATGACATAATTTTTCTAAGAATTTTTATTAATTACTATCGAACAAACTTTACTGAAACACGTCTGGAAGTAATTTCGAACGCGGAGCGCAAGAGACACGGTTGAAATACGAGACGAACAAGTGAATTGACAATTGAAAACCACGTTTTCCCGTGTATTTCACGGATCTATCTCGGGGAAGACGGTCGGATGTCGGTCCACGACGGAGAAACGAACAGAGAAGGTGAGCCGAGAAGACGGCGAGGAGAGAGCTTCGAGGAAGGAACACGAGAGAGAGAAAGAGAGAGAGAGAAAGAGAGAGAGAGAGAGGTCCGTGGCGATGCTCACTTGTTGCTCGCTCGACTAATTGCCAAGTAATTGGCCCCGTACCCCCGCTCGTATAAAGTTTGCTTCATTGTCTTTAATAACGCCGTGACCTGCGCTAATGGCTCACGTCGCATTCGTCGAGAAAGGGAGACTACGAGCCACTCGATGAAGAGGATCGAGTACCTCGCGAATCGTGGCCGCCTGAAGAGGGGAAAAAAGTGGTGATACGTGCGTAAAGATTCGTTCAATGCTCTTTTGTAAATACATATAATAAAATTTTAAGAATCACGTGAAAGTTTATTTTACTTTTCGAGTCAAGTGCGTTCTCAAATCACGAAGAAAACGCATTTGTTATTGTCGTTCGCTTGTGTTCTTTTCTCTCTCGAGAGAAAGAAGAATCATCTCTTTGCCGCGGTTTGCACATTTATTTGCATTGTATTAAGAACGCGTTGTCACGTCTTTTTTTTTTTTTTTTTTCAGAAAATATTGTAACTCGCGTTTTTCATCCCTTAATGTATAAACGTTTTGTAGCGAACAATAATTGCTTGAAACAACTAGTCTAACTTGTCAGTTTTATTTCAGAAGTAGTTCTATACATTCGTCGATACATGCGTGTTTATTGTTGTGGCAAAAAGTGCAATAAATCCGAAAGGAATTAACGACTGGAGGAATTCACGATGTCGTTGTACTTTCTCTCGAGAACGACGTCACGCGTCAGCGACTTTGCCGTCGGACAAGTGCCAATTAAAACGAAAATCTTTCGAAAGAGAAAGAAAGACGTAAAAATTGGCGGAATAACGGATAACAATTGGCGTGTGTTTCCGAACGACGCGTAACGACACAGCTTCGTTTTTTGCGTTTTCGAGATCTCGCAAAAAAACTTTTCAACGCGTTGTTGAAGATCGCGGTACTCGATAGCGAAACGTTACAAAAAAAAAAATAAAAAAAAAAAATAATAAAAATGACAAAGGTCGCATACTTGGCGCACTCTATTGCGGCCGCCCTATTTCCGTGTATTGCAAATGATCGCATAGAATGGGATGAAAACTTTTAAGCGAGCGGATAACTCGTCTCGTGAAAGGCGCGGCAATTAAGGCGAAGTAGCCTGTATTCCTTTTTTTTTTTTTTTTTTTATGGGTGCCGGAACAAATCGCGCTAGAAAATTACCGCGGTATGAAGGCGTATTATCTGGATACATTATTAATTCACCATTACCATTAGTCTCTCTCTCATTACTATTTACTATTTAGTTAAATGCCTGCTATTATCCTTGATTTCTCCGCGCTCGTGTCTTGTACACTACGTGTACGTATATGACGCGGCGCGTTTTATCGAGGTTGTATCAAAAGCTCGTAAGAAGATTGAAATTCTCCTAATTAGGGAATATTCAGGACACGCACAATCACAGACGCAAGAAGACAATGTTTAGAATTACAAAACAAATCGCCCGAAAATGAGCTTTATTTCCCGTAAAAAACCATTCTTATACCTGCACATCGGAAAAATAAATTATCACGATGGACGAGCGTTCGTGTAATTTCCCGACACACCGCAGGCGGAATTAACTTACGACGCAATCAACGTAACGAGCTACACGTGTCCCCTGCAGCGTGGTGGTACGTAAGCGTGCCGTGTTCTGTCGTGTGCGCGGAAGTAAGAAGTTGCTTGGGCGCAGCATCCGCGGCGCCATCAGAATCCGACGGGCAAATCGGCGCGTGACCAGATGTGCGATTGTGCGCGGAATCGAGGAGTGACTCATGTGTCGACGTAAGGGGGCAAACGGAAAAGACCTGCACGATGACCCGTGCAGATCAACGCTCACAACGTTTTATTGCACATCCATCGTCGCGAGCTACAACGATTTTGATAACGTTTTTGCCGACAAGTTCCAAAATCGAACTTGATCGACATCAAATTCGCAAAACACGATATAAATGTATATATTTTCTATAAATTGTCGATCAAAATATTGTGTATCAAATTTCGGTTAAACTTTTGGCTCTCGATGCAACAATGTCGACTAAAGCACCGAGGTTTGTAAAATCGACAATTCATCGATAACTTTAACATATTATTCGTGAAAAAGCAATTGTTTTTTTTATCGTTACAGCGACGAGAAAAACTGAATTGCGTAATTTTTTGTTTTTATTAATATTAATAACTTTAATCGTATACACTTTAATATTTAATATATAAGATAGAGACAGTTTTTAGATACAACTGAAGTAATTTTGAAAGAAACCTGAAACCGTAAAAAAAAACAAGCAGAATTTCCTCGCAACACTATGAATGGACAGAACCACGTTTTTGAAAATCGCCGAAAGCCGCAAGTTGCGCGCGAAATAAACCATAAAACCGCGGTGACAAAGCGGTCTGACATTTATCCAATTCCTGTAAATAAAATTCTTCAACCGGGAAACATAGTCTGTCTGTCGAAAATATCTGATCGCTAAAAAATCGCTTCTCAACTCGAAAAAAAAAAAGATTTATTCTAAATTAAGTTTTGCACGTGTAAGTCTTGTACGTATAAATGTAGCGCACGTGTATATAGCGCTACATAATTGTAGACAAGAAGAAGGAAGAGGCAAAGAGAAAGAGAGAGGACAGAAAATTAAGAAGCCGACAAAGACGGAGAATCTCTGCGACGCGCCGACTAGACGGCATCGTAAACTCCGGCGAGGAACTTTTGAATTTTAGTAAGGGTCGCCCTTTCCCCCTTGCGCCGCTTCCAACCCAACTTCTCCGTCTTTCTCGCTCGTTTCGGTCCTATAAATTAAGTGTCTGTTTCTCCCCCGCTGCAACTGTGCTACCTACAGCGCCGATTACGAGGACGCATCGTATAGAGCAGAGCTACCGTATCCGAAGAGAACTCCACGAAGTTCTTCGTCGAGGTCGACAGAGGTCGCTACAGGTAACAAAAAAAAAAAAAAAAAAAAAAAAAAAAGGAAAAAGAAAGGAAGGGTGATCGTAAAGGGGTTCGCGTCTCCCCCCGAGTGACGATATAATGCACCCGAGTGCGAGGAGTCAATAATTCATCGATGTGCCGCGTGGTTAAATTTCAACCACGACGTCAATCTCGTGAAAAAATATGTTTCGATTTGAAGAATATTTTTCCTAGATCAAATGCAAAATTATTTCCAAGCTGAAAATTAATAAATCATTGACTCGATCACCTTATCGTCGTCTTAAACGGCGAATTCTTAACAAGTGTATGACGAAACATATTGAGACATATCGCTCGAAAAAACGCGCGTCGAAGAACAAAGTAAGAAAAGAGCAAAGCTCGCGCGAATGAAAGATCTATTATTTATAATTTCCCGTCGGGACGGATTTATCTCGCGACACCGCTTCGGGGAGTTGAAAACTCCGCGAGACTACAGTACGACCGTGTTGTTGTTACAAAGCCACGTTTCGCGCGAAAGGAAAGGGACTTGTAGTTTTTTCGTTTGTTGCTTAACGCGCACTTAGCATAGAAACGTCCTCTCTCTTCCGGGTCATAGATATTCAGATTTTCTATCCTTGGCATCCGACTTCTCTCTCCTCTCTCGGTACACGCGAAGGGTGCTGCCTGCGGAGGGCGGCACGAAAGGAACAGTGGAGCCAGAACGCGAGAGACGGAGGGGAAGGTGAGCAGAACGCGGGAGGGAGAGAAGTGAAGGGGAATAAGGGAAAGAAAGGCGGCAGCCATAAAGAGCGAGAGAGAAAGAGAGAGAAAGAAAAAGAGAGAAAAAGAGAGAAAAAGGGGAGGGTGAGAGGGGATAATTCCACGGCTAAATATCGGTAAAAATCAATACTATCTCTTTTCCTCGACGCACTGCCGTCGCAGCTAATAATGCACGCAAAGAGCACGAATCCGAAGGACGATCAATAAATCATTTCTCTACGATTTTCCATGCATCGACCGTGGCTGCGCGAGCGCCTGTGTGTATCGCGAGAATTCCCTCGCACGCGAAATGCCATTTCTCGATAACGTCCTACATCGTTCGCGAGAACATTCGTCATGCGGCAAAATTATCGCGGAGGGAAAACTCCGCCGAATGTTTTGCGAAATAATTTTTTTTTTCCTTCAGACGCGAAAAATTCTTCGTTATATTTCAAAAGAATATTAAAATAACGCCACAAAAGAATATTAAAATAACTCTCGGCGGTCAACTCGCAAAACGTAGCGCTATATAACCCGTTCCACTTGAAATTACTTTAAAAAGATAAATGCACAATCCCCTCAGTACTCGGCTGCTTAAAACGATTCTACACGTACATACACACATACAGGATATACTCTTTATCAACTTTCCCTGTAACGCGCGACAGTTTCGGAGCCGAGAGTGATTTCAATGCAACGGGGGAAGTTGGTCGTGAGCGGACGAATGCCGCCCCAATACGACGTAGACACAACAGTACGAACAAGTTGCCACCAAGGCGCAGCGCGCGCGGAAATACTCGCGTAAGAAGAGAGCGAGATATTCGAGCCAGGGGGAAACAAGTTGCAGCTCGAGAAAATTATCAACCATAAATTCAAGGCAGGTCGAGACAGTGTCTGATACATGGCGTCTTGTTGCCGTTTCCAAGTGCGATGCAACTTATATGCGTTTTCTATGCAGCCGCATATCGTTTTCGCGACGTTGTGGCAGTATCAAATAATACCGTAAAAAACATCACGGTATTTCACGCTTAGAAATACACGCTGTCACTCAAACAAAAATACCCGAGTAAATTAAAATACCATTTCGAATACCATTTTAAACGATCCACTAAACCGTACTGAAAATTAAATTATTTCGCGTAACGCGAAACATACGCTGATAAAACCGGAGATCTATTTATTTTAGAAATATTATTCTTCGTTTATCTCTCGGTCGTTATTCTTCGCTCTATCTTGCTTAGCGCGATAAGACCGAATAAATGTTTATTCTCACAAAAATATCGATTGCTACATTTTTCCGGAAAGCAACTACGAATTCTTGCGAAACAGAAACACGACTCTCGTCTTGCCAAAAGGAATCCATTCCAAATTGCGTAGAGCGCGAGTTTTGTGCGCTCTTACACGTTCTCTTAAAATACCGAAGATTACGACGGTGGTCCATCAGCGAACTCGGCGATTTTACGATGCTTTCGTGTTTCCCGCGTAAATCTCACGGAGAGAATCCATTTCGCGTGCTCGGGTGTTTCTTCGATCGTAGATTTGACATTTTTTCCCGGCGCTGGCGCGATTTACGTAACAACGAATGCGGACTCTTTTCCTGTTGAATCGAGAAAATCAAGAGGAAAAGAGAAAGAGAGAGAGAAAGAGAAATGGAAAGAGAGCGATTGCTTTGCAGAGATTTGTATTTTTGCCTCGCGCAGAGTCCCGTCTGCTCGTCGTTTTTCTGAAACACGGCGCGGGTAACAGCGTGGAACCGCGGACTCACGCGCGCGACCACGACCTGAGACAAACGGTAACGAAACGCGCGCCTGCCGTGATCCCCGACGTTCCGAAGGGATCCTTTTGCACGCGAAAGTGTAAACGGTGAACGCACGAACGAGAGCTGTTTCGGCCCCCGAGGGTTCGACCAAGCGACCGACCGACCGACCAACCGACCGATCGACCGATCGACCGACCAACCGACCGACCGACCGACCGACCGACCGATCAACCAACCAAACCAACCGACCAACCGACCAACCAACCAACGTCTCTTACCGTCGCGCACTCTTCTTCTCTCTTGTCATCTTTTCTCTTTGTTTCTACCACTAAGAAAGAGTAAAAAGGAGAAGAGAACCCAAGTGGTTCTCAACGAGGGCCTAGCGAAAAAACAATTTTTTATCTTCTTTGCCTGAGAATTCCGTTGAGAACTTACCGGTAGATAATAAGATCGGATATCTTCAAAGTTTCTTTCACACACGTAGAGTTCGAGACAATTGGGAATCACTCGAAGTTTGCTAAAACTTCTTGAAATCAAGAGAGAGAGAGAGAGAGAGAGAGCTGTAGATAATTTACATTTTGTTTAAGATTATTGCAAAATATACTTGTAGAATTGTTATATTTTATATAAAAGCTTGAAATGCTAAATTTTATATGAAAGTTTGAAATGATCGCACTGCGTTACCGCAAAATTGTTATATAACAACTAATTTTAATTTAATCAGTATCAATATTATTTCCGAGAGTGCAATAAAGGCGCAAGTAACAATTTCCCTGTACCCTGCACGCGATGTACACAAAGGGAAGCGGACGCAAGCGAGGCGGAAGGAGAAAGCGTCTTCGCGAGGTTTGTGCGAAATTGCTGCAATTTTTGTGCCACCTTTAACACGCGCTAACTATCGATCCGAGCGTCACGTCGCGACAATCGAGTCCTTCGTACGCCCGTGCATCTCGTTTCTCCGAAGGAATCAACAAAAGAACGGCACCCGAGCGTGCTAAAAGGCGAAGGGCGTAGAACGAAGGATGACAAATAATTTGCAGACAGCAGTGCGGAGAGATATCGTGAAAAATTAAAACACTGGAAATATGAGAACCTCCGTTCACTCTTTCTCCCTCTCCCTCTCCCTCTCCCTCTCTCTCTTTCTCTCTTTCTCTCTTTTTCCCCTTGCCACCCTCATACCCCCGCACCACCCTCCGTAACACGGGGTGGCTAGGAGAGTTTAGGGTGGTAGGGGGGAGAACCAGAGAAGAGGAAGGGAGGTGGGTCGCGTATAACGCCGTACAAAAGTTCGCGTCACTTTGTGTGCAGTACAATCCGTGCCAAAAACTCACGCATTTTCCTTCGGTCTCGCCCCCGAGTGTAATGCATGTCGGGGGAGTGCTTATTTAATGACAAAAAAAAAGCAGAAAGAAATGAAGGAATCGGAGAAAGAGAAAAAACGAGAAACAATACTTTTTGTCCCGGTTAATTTATCTTGCTGCAATTTCTCCGCTTTCCTTCGTCCGAGTGCATGTGTATGTTCTCTCGAGCGGGAGGGAGAGGCAAGTGTTAACTAAGTTGTGACAGGTGAACGATCATTCAACGTCGACGAAATTATAGGGTTACCCTATAATTTATGTAAGTTAATTAAGAGTGAACACAGAGGAATTAAAATTCATGTTCGGCGGAACTGCATCGCTCGGTTCTGTGTCGTTTCAATTTCATAAATCCTCCGCAATAGCGCATCGTCGCGCCACAGTCTCGCGCCACGCGGTGATCTTTCTTTCTCTCTCTCTCTCTCTCTCTTCCTCTCACCGCGCGCACACGCGTACACACACACACACACACATCGACTACTTTATAATCTTCGCATATATCGCTAATTAGAATGATTAAAGGCAATCTATCGTGTCTCCGAGATGTGGCGGAGCTGATTAATGACACACGCGACTCCCGTGCACACCGCGAGGCTATAATAAATTCCATCTACACGCGCGCGACCACGCCGATTACGTTATAATGTAGTGCATTAATATTCACACACACACACACACGCTTTCTCACAGAAAAATATTTTACTATAGTTTGCACAACGCGATTGAGACTCTCTATTGAAATTCACGCGACAGTTCGCGCGCAATTATTTCGAGAGAAGAACACGAATTTTTTTTTTCCCCATTGCAAATTTATTAATTTCCGTATGGAAAGGAGCGACGCAATATGAAACGCAACGCGCGTATGTGATTTTCATTTTATAATTTTATAAAACGCGATTATTGTTTGTCTCATTATGCGTAAAAGCACGCCTCGTTCAAGAGTGTGCGAGATATTAATTTCTACCGGAAAGCCGGTCGATCGTTTCGAGTGCATTTCCATCCAGGAAAGAACAAATGGCGTTTGACTCGGAATATTAATTTGCTAAGGCCCCTCAATGGCGCGGGAAATGAATGTATGCGCCACCCACGTGGCGCTGCCTCGCCTAGCAAAACTTCCTTTTTAACTTAGCGTTTATTCGCGGCTCGTGCTCACCTCGTTTCAACTCCCTCGGGAAAAACAGCTGAAAGCTTATAGCGCCGTCCGCTAATGAGGTTGTTCTACTTTCGTTGCGTTCTTCATCGACGCTATACATACTGTCGAAACGCGCGATTCCCTCCTCAAGTCGGGTTACGTTTTCGGAGTGCGCCGATATCGCGTGTCGTTATCGAATGCATTAAAAGAACGCGGCGATATATTCGTATCAATATAAAAAAGTCAAGACTTATAGAACGTCGTATCAATGTGATAATGCGGTTGTTCCTTTCTCGAAGTTTTCTTTCAGAAAGTCACGGGTTGTAAAGTCGCAAGTTAATTATTTCGCGAAACTAATTATAATTATATTATTTCGATACTAAATTGCCGTGTCGTTCCGCAAAATTTCAAGAGTAAAATATTAACTTTTCAAGTTTAAAAATTCAAAATTCGTCAATATCAAATATCTTCAGCTTTAAAAAAATTTTGTCATTAAACTCGAACGCTACTTTTCCAAAGCACTCGCCTACTTTGCTATGTATCCGACGCAAAAAATAAATAAAAACAAATATTTTTTTGCGCAACTTTCTGACGGTTCGTGATTCTCGCGCTCTGCGGAAGGTCGCGTTTCTTGATGTTGCCGGCTTTCAACGTCAGGGTGTTTGACGCGATATCGGTTCGGCGGTTCGCCGGAATTTAGAATATTCCACACACACACATACACATCTAGATGGACGCGCATCGCTCGTTCGCAGTGTTCGCACCCACGCGTACACCGCGAACACGTGCAATGCGATGCGCACACACACATACGCACACATACATACGCGTGTGGAAAAAGAAGTGCAACGAATTATTGGTCTATTCGCGAATATGTATCCCACGTATTTGCATGTGAGGCGTGCCTAAAAATGGCTTCGGTTTTAGCAGCGGGTATTAGCTCGACATCGATGCACGTATATGCGTGCACCGATAACTATTAGAGTCGTAACGGATTTTTTCCGTGCCGATCCATCCCGCGCGTTCCACAGCCTCATCCTGCCAAAGTCTCGAAATAATACCCACGTTCCGCCTCATTCGTCGATTCGGCCGATCGAACCGGGACGCGTAACAGCCTCGGACACTTGTTACAAAACTATTCGAAAAACTGGTTTCCGACCGACCGACCGACTCCGTGCGTCTCTCGTCCGCGTAGTTTCATATAACACACGCATTCGTAAGTCCCGCTGCTGGCTTTCGTGTGTACGTATATATAGAGACGTCTGAAGCACGTGATAAGTCAGTCGAGCGTGCGGGCGTTCGATATGAACGATTAAGACGAGACTCCGATAAGGGCGCAAATGCGTGCGCGCTCGACCACGACTATCGGATACAAGAATGTAGACGACCCATCAAAGACAAGGAATATCTCAATAATGTGACAGCAATTTGTGGACACATCTTTTCGCTTTGGAAAAAAAAAATATCTCCGGAATTTTCTGCTTTAAACGCGTCTTCACATTTAACGACATGAATAATCACTCCGTGTATCATTTGCTTGTGAAAAAATATCGAGACAATTTCGTATATAAAATGTAGTGTTCGAAATTGGGGTTAAAAAAAATTGCTTTCTACACTCGAAAGTCGTGATAATCGAAAAAGAGAACGAATTAACAATAAAACCGGTATATATGTGAGAGCTGCGGGTGAGCAGCAAGAAATTAAACAAGATATTTTGTTTTTAACACGTATCTCTTTCATTTCGCGTGCTTTGCTGTATATTATTAAATGCCTAACAATGTATAATTTGATATTACAAATTATCGGTTGTGGTATCCAAGAAGTCTCGGATACAATTCTTTTTTTTCTTTTTCCAGCAAATATCGCGAACGAACAACACACGGGAAAAATATGCAAAATGTACGTTCCTACGTTGATTCGCTTTTACGTGGAAACGTGAACCGTAAAAAGTTTAACGTTCACATTTCCTAAACATTCCGCATTTTCTAAGCCGAAATTACTGCAAATCAGAATAATAGCAACTTTCACTGCGATTAATAACCATTAGCGCAACCGCCGCTGCGTGCAACTTTCTCCACAAATTGCGCTCCATTTCTCGCCGCGGTGCATAAAATCTTTCACCCCAAAGTTTTCTATGCACAAATTAGAAAACGCACGACTTTTAATTAGAAACGATGTGCAACTTAACGTCGTCGTAACGTCGCGCCCGCGAAATATTATTTGTAACAAACACGTTCATCGCGCGATTTGCATTCGAGTGCGGGAATAATATTTGTTCTGATATTATTCTTAGTAAACTTCCTCGCGTTCGCTTCTCGATCCCTAAAGCGCGATGTGCCGATCGTCGGTTATATAAGACTGTAAATTATACATGCAAAATAGAAGCGAGTACGTATCATGCTGTCTCGATATCTACCAGTTTCAGAGAGACGTGTTTGGATTAGAAAACGCGCGAGTATTCTCTCTTTATAAGACCATCAAAATAACAATTATGTATATTTACGTCCCGTACTCAGATATTGATACAGAACGATTGTTTCTCGCTTCCTGAACGTGCGTGTGACTGATGACAATCAAAACTCACCCTTGGTCTAGACGATCAACTGGCCCTCCAGGTCCCATCATCGCTGGATGTCCCGGACCCATTGGACCTGCCATAGGATGGCCTCCAGGTCCGAATGGACTTCCTGGTGGCATACCATATTGCGGGCCGCCAAATGGTTGACCGTGTGATGGGAAATGCGGATTGCCGGCGCCTGGAGGAACGAACGGTGGCCCCGATGAACCGGGTCGGCCGACGAATTGAGGTGGCGCTCCCGAGGGTGAACCAAACGGACTGGGACCCGGTCCGTTGTACGGAGGTCCGGAATTATTTGGAGGTGGCGGGAAACCGCTAGAATTAGGCGGTGGACCAGGACCTGGTGTCGAAGAACCACTGGGTGCGGGAGAAGCAGTGTACTGGGGCGTCGCCGAGCCAGGAGGTGGACCTTGGTAAGGTGGCGCACCTGCCGGACTGCCGGCACTACCGGGAAATGGACTTGGTCCTTGGAAAGCTGCATTGCTAGGTGGACCGCCTGTACTATTGTAGGGACCCGAGCCAGGACCACCACCCTGGCCAACGGAATTGGGTGTGAATGGCGATGCCTCCGAACCGGGCGGCGGGCCCTTCCAGGAGGCTGGCGTACCCGGATCCTCCAGCGTGGTAGTGGCTGCCAATGGCGTATTTAGGCGGCTACAGCCTGAAAATAAATTTAACAATGTAAGAGAGACATAAAAAAGAGAAAATATAAGATTCGAGTAACATATTTCTCATCATGATATATAGCTACATAATTTACATTTGAAATAGTAGTAATGTATACTACTATTTCACATGTTATAACACTGACAGATAAACTGGTTTGACCACTGTCTTAATATAGACATATGTACTCAAGACATATTACTATTTACAATTGTTGATTTATCAACGCTTTGAGAACAAATCTATTCAAAATGTATTCATGACAGAAAAAGTAATCACGAACTATTTGTGTGAGCTGTCACACAAGTGTGTTCTCTGCACAGTGTAAAAATAACTCTGTTTCCCACACCTTCACAGCTATGACAGCGTCAAAGCCACAACCTATATAAACAACTGTGTTGATGTGTAAATACCATCGCAACAATTCACATCTTTCATCACCGAGACAAACATTACGAACACGGTGACACATCAGCACAATGTCAAATGTGAAATATGCAGAAGAAATTCACCATTGTTTGTTCCATTGGCCTTCATTGTCCCGTGGTCACCCAGCTCATTCCATCTCACCGACCACCCAGTGCGCAGAGAATCAGCACTCCGACGACGTTTGACGTATGGGAATTCGTTCCGATCGTTGTCGCAAAACGATAAATCCCAAAATGAAAGTGCGCGACGCTCTTTTCGATGTTAACTCTCCGTAACACTTGCGCGTTTAGGTTATGTGCCGGTACACCTAACCTCTACCGCGAGTACACAGTGCGCGAGACGCGCGACATTCGGCACGCGACGAAGGCACGGTAAGTCGCCGGGCTCGCTTCAGGAGTCGCGATCGTTCGTCGCGGTACACCGCATACGCGAGCGAGCTCGTCTCGGTGCGACGACAACTGTGACAGCGGTAACAACAAGAGCCTGCTGCGGTGGTGGTCGTGCGGTGGTCGCGTCACCGGCATTTTTTTAACGGCCGTCAATCCGTCGCCGCGACATGCTGTCGACTCAGAGAAAGTTCAGGCCGGTGCATGCTCCGCTCGCGCACCCGCTGCCAGGTGCGTGCACTGCTGCGACATGACGCTAGTAACCATTCATCCCCCGCGTCATCACATTGCAGAAAAGTTCACGACGTTCCAAACACAAGCGACACCGCGAGTGCGCCCGCCGCGCGCGCGCGATAATCCCCGACGTCCGACGAGCGGGAGCGGAAGAAGGAGGGAGAAACCGACGGAGCCGTGAGCGCGAAAGAGACCGGAGATTAGCGAGTCGGAGCGAGCGCGAATAAACACCACCGGAGTCAACAGACGAACTCCGCGAGATCAGGAACGTAGCTCGGATTGGCGACGCCGCGCGCGAACGCGCAAACGATTGTGTCTTTGAAGTACAGAAGATAAAAATTCTTATCACAAGCAGCTCGTTCTTGATTCGGAATATCCTTGAAAAGATCTCGCCGACGTTTTACGAGATATCTTAGCGCGAGAGATCGAGATGCACATATCGAATCGATCGCCGTACATACCGCGGGCGGCTTCAAGCCGCTGCAGCGACACACTGTCACGTCGATCACTGGTTGCTTGTTGTTGAACAACACTTACCGATGATTTCTGTCACACATGTCATCGCGAGTCGACGCACTTGGTGAAAATGCACATACGCACGTGCGCCAGGAACGTAACCGAGCCACGCACGCACCTCGCCCCCCTTGGTTTACTCCACAACGCGGGACCACGTGTTCCGCCCTCCTTCTCTCGCCCTGTATGTATGCGCGTCCTCCCACCGCCTGTCGTCTCGCTTCTCGGTCTCGCCACTCACGCCCGAGTGTCAACTGGATTTCTTCCTCGGCCGCAGACGATAATTGCTATTCCACGCGTGGGCGCCGAAGGGGATTGCCATTTTTCCGCTATTTTTCTGCGTTTCCCTGTGCGACGGGAGAACGAGACGCGACGGTGGCGATTAAAGACGCTTCGCCGCGCGTACAAACGACGCGACGCGACTCTCTTCTTTCCCCCCGTGAGAGAATCGTTCGCTCTCTTCCTCCCTACCGTCGTCTTCCACCCTTCCACCGTGCCGCTCTCGCTGCGTACTTTGTTGTTTCGCGCGACCACCTCACGTCTCACGCGAATGGCGACGCGCCGCGCCGGCTCGCGTCACCGCCAGGCGTCGCGCGACGAGCGGCGTGTCCGCACGTTATCCCGTTTCGCGTCACGCCGCGTCGGTGGAACACACTTCCGCGGGTTTTTTTCCCCCTCCGAACTGTCGTAAAATCGCCGACCGCCGTCGAAACCGCCCGCTACACGCCGCTACAACGCACACCTCGCGGTCGCTCTCTTCTCTTTCTCTCTCGCCGGTATCGATTGTGACTCGCGTGCGCCGCACTTCGCGTAATTTCGCGGCTAATGTCCTCGGCGTGCGCGCTTCGCTTTCCTCGCGAACGTTTGTTTTCTCTCGCGTGAGTGCGACGATCAAGCGTGTTTCTCCTTTATTTTTTTCTTTTCTTTCTCTTAATTAATTATTTCCCGAGATAAGAAAGCGGCGTCGCGCGTTTGCGCGCGCGCGCGCGCGCGACGGATTTTGCCTGTTTTTTTTTTTTTTTTTGACAGACTCACGCGATATTTGTTGTTATTAATGATTTACTCGAATATAACGCGGCGCGGTTATGTTATGTTACACCGACGCGGTAATTTCCGATCGATTAATCAAGAGGAAACTTTGGTAACGCGGTGTCGCCTGTTGCATGCGAGCGACGCTCGTGTATATACGCGTGACAGCCGATGGTTTAGACACGTTCAAATTTGCGAGCGGCGTGCGAACGTTACCTGGGGTCAGTGTTTAGATCGCGCCGAGGTCGTCTCCGACAGGCGTCTTGTCGCGCGCAACCGCGGCTAACTTAACGGCGCTTCTCCACGAAGACCGAGATTTCTTTTTCACACTTCACTCCGTACACACACACGGTGCGCAAAGACAACGGAGGATTCCTCAAAATTTGTCGTTTACGATCAGGACGCGCGTGCCAATCCGAGCGACGACCACCGATTCGCGCTTTCTCTCGATTACACCGCGTGCTCCCACGAACGGACGACGCATAATCGCGAGCGAGTATGCACCCGCCGCCGAACTCACGTTTCCACGAGAAGCCACGTTTCTCGTGCGTCACTCGCGTCCGCCAGCGCGACGCCTACCTCGAAGCCGGGAGAGCGGAAAAATGCAGGGTGGGAATAGAAGAAATAAAAAAGGAGCTAGATAGAGAGAAAGAGAGAGCGAGAGAGAGAGAGAGAGGGAAAGAAAGAGTAGGAAAAGAAGGAAGGGAGAAAGCGATAGCGCGAAAGAGATAGAGAAAGGGCAACGACGATCACTACTACGGTCTCGTGGTCGTTTTTGCTCGTGGAGCACGGGGTTTCGCAACCCTCCTCCCCCTCCTTTCGTTCCTTCCTTCCTCCCTCCCCCAGGGTGCAGAGTTCCCCTCGTGTTTCCAAGGTGGCAGCCACCCCCGTGATAGGATATAGGTATAGGTATCCGACGCCGCAACAAAGACGTCAAAGGCTGAACGCGTGCGATTACGAAGGGTGGCCCAAAGCTCGCCCCCACGTGGAGCGTTACCCACTAACGCGTACGGCCCTGCGCGCGGACAGAAAGAGAAAGAGAGAGAGAGAGAGAGAAAGAGAGAAAGAGAGTTGCACCCCCGACCGCAACGGGACTGCGCCGCGGTTACTCTTTCCTCCCGTTGGCGTCGCCGCCACCGCCGCCAACCGCGGCGAAAAAACGTCGCACGGCCTCGCCCGGCGTGCGTAACAACTAAGATACACTGTGGCTAGTTAGAATTGTCGTCGGCGGCGCACCGATGTGGCTAGTTGACGGCATCAATAAGAATGTCATCGCTGTGCTAGCCGCAGCGTTTGAGAGAACGCTCTCCTCTTCGCGAGAGCCCGCAATGGCGCGTCGCCGTCCGGCGCGCATTTTTTTTTTTTTCCCTCGCTCGTTGTCGTTTCGAAGTCGCCCGTCGCGGGGGACTCGACACTCGCCGCCGGTTGACAGTGTCACCCTAAAAATCAATAAGGGGTTCACCCCGATCCTGCCTGCCCTCCTCCTGTTCCTCTTCGTTCTCGTCCTCCTCCGCCACGCGACTCCTCTTCGCTTGCTCCTGCTCTCGCGCTTTCTATCCTCCTGTCCCAGGAACGTCGACGGCGGGGAACGTCGACCGATCGCGGAGGTTATGGCGGCCGGACGGAGCGCGTCATTCTATTAAAGCGATGATGCAACGCCCGGAGGCCCGGTAACCTGCAAAGCTCGCGCGGGTTTGCGGGTCGCGACCGGCGACGACAATCGAAAAACAAATTTTTTTAGGAAAAAAAAAAAAACAAAAACCCACGAGAAAATTGTCTCTTTTGAAATTCGAATTTAAGATGATCTTCGTAAAATGATTTAAATCAATAATTCAAATCAATTCGGTATATATTCGGTTTATATTGATGCGGAGAATTTTCGTTTTCCCCGAGGAATAAAAACCACTTAGAATCTTTCTTGATAAAGTTTCTTCGGATTATGCATTCAATTCGTTCCGTGAAATTTCATTACAATAAAAAAGTCCGTAAAATTCAGATTGCGACATGCTCCAGTACTTTCGTGTAAAATTACGGAAACTCAATGTTACGGAGGTTTTCTCGTGAAAGATTTAGCGAAATTATCGAAAAATATGCGGGAAGTATCGTGTGCGCGCGCGAGACGAGGGAAAATACATTCTCTTTTCTACGCGTGGTTGTTGCACGTTTACGCGGACCGACCGCTGTCACACCGTTACATGGTCTCTTGCTTCTACCGTGAGCTATTAGTATAGAAACACGGCGCTACGAAAGATTATGCCCGACCTACCTCACTGTCTGGGAAATTTAGAGGAATTACCACGCGGAAGTTACGTCGCTAAGATCGTAATTGCAAAACACTACGACGTAGCTTTTTGTATATGCGCTTTTCTTTTATTTTACATTAGACTAACTTTAGACTATGAAAACAAATTTTTTAACTGTATAAGTTGTTTTGTTTGAAGTATCGAAATTATTCGAGAAAATATCTGCAAAAATATATTTAAAACCAAGCAGATACCGATTGCTCACGAGTTTCGTCGCACATTGTTCAAGGTCGCATAGAGCTTGGGAACACGTTTCGAACATACCACTCGATCACCATCACCGTGTCGTCCGTGTGCATTGAGTCGTCAACAGCCAGCGCATCGGCACGTTCCGATGCGTATCGGGTTGGGGAAACGCTGTGCCACGCAACGCGAGATTTGATAACCCGCGCGATTCGAGGTCAGCATGATCGTCTTTTATTCTTTATACATCACTTAGGGAGAGATCGAGAGAATTCACCCCGATGGTGATATCCGACGCGTCCCCTCGACTTCAGCGATTACATCCCGATAAAGTTATCGCGCGGTGTCTACGCGCGATACGATACGCCGTTGACATTGACGAATTCTTAGCGAAGAGATTCTCTGGTCTCTCTTTGTTCGTGCTCTGTCAGATTTAGCAAAGAGAATCATTATTTATAGATTATAATAATTATGTATGTACGTAAACACGCGTAAGATATGTGTGTGATATATTAATAATGTTGTAAGTAATTTGTATAATGAGCATTCGACGAGTGTATACAATCTATGTTTACTTCAGACTATAAACCGATACTTTGTTGCGACTATATAATAATTCGAGGCATCACCTTTGCTACAAATCAATAAAACGCTATATTTCAACGTGAACCGCATTAGGAAGTTTGCGGATTGTTTGAGAAAGAATCACGTGTTCTTTCTTTCTCTTCTTTCTCTCTCTCTCTCTCTCTCTTTCTCTGTCTCTCTCTCTTCTTTCTTCGTATCTCTCTCTCGATTCGAGTAGTGACGGCTATTCTTCGCGTTCCCATGTGTATATATATCCTGTCAGTCACGAGATCCGAAAATCTCCGCGTGAAAATCTCTCCGGCGAAGTTTTCCGGTCCTTCACCCACCCTCGTCTGCAACGTTTTCCCGCACACGGGGCGGACGGAAATATCTCTCCTGGCACACGTGGTGTGCCGTGAGGTGAATGACAGTTGCAGACAGTTCGTACACAAGCACGTTCTACTGACCCTGCCCGATCCCGGCGCGACGCGGCAAAGCGCCGGCCGACCCTCGGAGCTTTCTCTCGCGAGCTCTCGCACGTGCTCTTCCGCACGCGGCTCGCTGCCGCGTTTAGTTCGCCTCCCGCGGCCGCTACCCTATCGGCGAAATGGCCGAAGAAAGCCACAACTCCGTTCAGAGAGATATTAGGATAAGTTTCATTCATACAAACTTTGGAACAAATCTCGACCTTCGGGAACTGCAGCCAGCGCCGGCCGTACGTTTGCGAAGTGTACGAGCGACTCTCGAGTTTGAACAAGAGTAATTTGTTACGTTCGATAAAGTTTCATGAAATTATGATAGAATAACCTAACACGTATGTAATGTGAAATTATAATAATTGTTATAAGATTTGTTGTGACAATAGCAAATATAATTAAGTTTCTTAGTATCTTAAAGTAAGTTTGCTACAGTTACTTGAAGTGTGAAGAAAATATGTAAAAATAAATATAAATTTTCTTCTTACGTGTTAAATATTCTTAAAGTCTGCAAATATTTCAACTTCTCCGTATATGTAAAAATATAATAATATTTACGTACATATATTTGTACATTGCGTTTATTTTGTCATGTTTATTTATTTATTTAGCTATCGAACGAAAATTAAAAGAATTTCTTTCTCGTTTTCGAGAGCAGCTCGCGACTCTTCCTAGCTGAACTCGGAAGCTTCGGAGTTCACGATACACAGAAGCAAGTTGGATCCGCGGAAAGGCACGAAGGGAAGAAGAAGCAAGTTCGTGGTTGGCTGAGCGTAGTGGCACGAGGAGGTAGATGTGAACAAGCACGGTAGAGTCGAGGGGGCGAAGGAGAAGGAAAACGAGTGGGGAATAGGTCGATACGGTAAACTATTGTCTGGCGGGTGAAGTGCTCATGAGAACCGGGCGGAGGGAGGACGGCTTTGGCTTCTCGCTCAATCACCAATTTTGCGATATTCCCGGAGACATGACGTGGACTAGTTCACATGGTTAAGAAATCTCTGTTTACGTGCTGTCAGTCTCGATCGATATTCTTTGGGTTCTTTCTGTGACGTATGCAAAGCGCGAGACCGCTATTGATATTTTATTTTCAAAGTATCGATAACAGTTATCGTTACATATTGATAACAATGAGTAACTTTTTTTTGAGTCAATATTTAATTGATTAACACATGGAGAGAAAGCAATTATTTTGTTCTTAATATTACATTACCTATATATTTCTTCCTTAATTTCCGCAATCTCGTCTCAAATAATAAAATCTATTCTATTTACTTTGTATATTAATATCTTATTACCTCGCGATACCAATTGCGAGTATAAGAGTCAATATTTTTCCTGAAATAGATACATATTTCCAATACAGTTAGATTTTTTCTTTTCATTGAGAAGACAAGAAAAGACATGCGAGAGAAACAGGCGACTCGATCGCGACCTTCCGTACACCGACGATACCGGAGAAAAGTTTTGCCGACACGGACGAAGCTGGTTTAAGGTGCGTTCAGACTTATCGTGTTACCGGCGTTATTATCATTCGGACCGGTGTAACGTTACTGTTAGCGATATATACGCCACGATGTTACGGTAACATATGTCGCACTCTACATGTCGTTTTGTATCGTCACGCGACAAATCTTCTTCAAGACCGTCACGAAGACACGAAGTTGCCATGTGCAACAACGCCGTTGTAGCAAAAATCTGGACGCACCTTAACATTGCGCGACCAAGATGCGCGCACGGTTCGCCGCTCGGAAAAATGATCGCCGGATGCAGAAGTGAATTTCGCGATTCATTGACGACGCTCTATGACGCGTTCCATGCTGATATTTTTTTTTTCTCCTGTCGATCGTAGCTGTCTCTCTTGAGGATAAGTTCATTTCTATTATCTTTACGCGCGCCGAACACATTTTGCGATCGGGTATTCGACAAAATGCTTAATTGTGATATAAATCTGACAGAGAAATATTTCAAAAATGCAAGCAAGTTGCAAAAATTAACACAGAAAAGCATTGTGGAGAATTATTTTAAAACCACTCGCTATGTACTTAAGCTCAGTGTATATATACGCTATCTTTTTGAATAAAACTTGTGCAACATCACGCTGTTCTTGTTTTCTCGGTTCTAGCGTCCTACTCGGAAAATGAAGGCAAAGATTACCATAGCTTTTAGCATTTGCATCTCAAATGCACAACTATTTATTTTTACCTATATTCATATACTCTTTCTTTATATTTACAATCTTAATTTTCATTACCGAGTTTTGTAAAGTTATCTTGTATTTCTTAAAAATATAGTAACGTTCGATCTCTCACTCTCTCTCTCTCTCTCTCTCTCTCTCTTTCCCTCTCTCATCAATTACACTCATTTTAATAATTTATCTTCAAACTTACAAGCATAACATTCATGTAACTTCGTTATCGGCGGTCACAAGAAAATATAATCCCTTCTCATCTTCATAATTTCCGATCATTAATCTTTCACAAGCTTGATAAAAAATTTACGTCGTGTAATTCGATAGGCTCGCGTTACAGCTGATCGTTAATCGCGATCGGCCGATCGCGTTGACGTAACTAACTTTTTCCGAGCAATATCACTCAGCCAAAACCTGAGCTTGTTTACTTGCTTGCTTGCTTGCTCGCTCGCGCAAGCTCGGGGTTTGTATCGACGAAGAAATTAACGCCTTCCCTCTCGGCTCGTGAGAGACATGCCGTCGTCTCGATGACGACACGCGCGCCTTAACGCGCGCAATGAAGACACGGCTTGGAAATAGCGCGCGCTGCTGATTCTCGCGGGTCAATGCGGATTTCCAACTGCGATCCCGCAGTGTACATAAGGGCGGTTTGCCATGCGGCGATGCGCGACAATACTACAACAGCCGCGTGTTTGCCGATTGTCACCGGGGGGATAGAAAGGTAAACACTATTTTGCCCCACCATCTATTGCGAGCGCGCCCGCGCGCGCGCGTGTTTATGTATACACTGAGGACTGACGAACGTGTAACTTAACACACCGAAGCACTGACTATAACCGCGTAATAATATATACATATACTCGGACTATAAAACTCGTAGCTGAACGTTATCTGTCAAAAATCGATAAAACTAGTTACGTTAGTTTTTTGTATAAAATCAATTGGCTTCGAATGACACATAAAGTTATTATTGCGAACAATAATATAGCAAACATATCAAAATAAATTGTCACAATATATCGATTTCAATTATATTTGTAATTTATATTTTGCGTATACGCGCGGAATATACATTATCGAACACAATCATGGAACAGAGAGAATCACATAGAGGTACGACGGCTTTGACGAAATTACCATCGACAGGTCTCTGTCACACAATATCCATAAAGTCCGATTTTTAACGACCGTTGCAGCAAGTTAAAAAGTTGGCAGCAGTTCGCGAAGACAAATTCAGTCGGTTCAGAGAGTCCGCGGTTCGTGCTGGCTGGATCGCGCAACGAGCAATCTTTCGAGAAAAAGTCTTTTCCATGAGGTTTGATAGCGAGGTTTTATCGCGTAAAAGTCCGTCTCGATCTCGTGCTCGCGAGCGAAATCGCGCACGGAGTTAACGAACGCGCATAACTTCGAGATATATTTTGAAAACAAAGAGATCGACTGGTTTTGAAGCGAGAGACAAGGGACGACGGAACCGGACGAAACGAGCGGAAAAAACGGAACAGGAACAATTTCGCGAAGGTAAAAAGCGTTTGAACGTCGTCGCTAAACTGGTTAAACATGAGAGGAGCGGTATCGGTTTATAGCCGCCGTAAAGAGATTTTAAATTTCGCGGTGTATATGCGCGGCATACCGTGTTCCTTTTTCTTCGCTTTTCGGTCGTTACGCCGTGTTCGTGGTGCGCCGACGTCAACGATCCAACCAATGGGACGCGGATCCGACCATAGCGGTAAACCGAGAGCAGTATCCAGACGGGAGCGCAGACTTACCGGTGAGTAAAATCAAATATCTCAATTTGTTATCAGCTTCTCACTCATTCTTTATTGCAATCTCTGCTTTATGCAAAATTGGAATTTCAATGTTTCGCGTAACGCGCGGCTAGCAATTTAGTGCGATTTTCCGATGCAATAACGATAATAATATGTATATGTACTATATACATATATGCTGCTAATCATTTTGCAGAGAATATACACATATTAACAACAAAGCAAAGTTACTAACAATATTCTTGGTTTAGAAGTTTTTTTTATGAATGTCTTTAAATATAAATATTTCCTTTCTCAATTATATACGCATAAACTAGAAAATATGCATACCTACCATATAGCATATACTATATGTATATTACATGTATATCTCTTCACTTTTGTTTTGAGAAAAATCCTGAAAAATTTGTTATAAATATTATGCAGAAATATTCAATATCTTTTCTTTCATATATGCATCATGCAATAGGAAAAAAACAGTCTGTTTATAGTAGATATTTTATTTCCAACTTAGGAACTGAAATGCCCATATAATAAAAAATATTTATATATATATCGCGCGTAATAATAATATATATTATTATTAAAGTGGGAAAACGAGAGAGATAGTTATGCTAAAATCGTTCTACCAAGTATACAAAATGAAAAGAAAACTCGCAAAAAACGAAAACGATCGATAGATTTTTCTTTGTGTATCTCGTTCTTTGAAGATTCCCTTCTGTAGTCTCTCATTCGTTCTTGTCGACACACTTATTTCACACTCTCGCACACACACGGACGCACGCGTCTATAAAAAAGGGGGACTCGGAAAATTTACAAAACAAACAATCGCGGTAACAGAACGTGAACGAAAAATCATATATAAAAAATCTTCCATGTGGAATTTTGCACATTATGTTATTATATTTCTTCTTTTATATTTTCGACTCGCGTCTACCTTTCTTAGTTTCTCTAAACTGTTTAAGGGGGGCTCGTCAAAAGCATATACAAATGACCGTCGCCATTGTTCGATTTTTCGTAATCGCTATCTAATCAGTTTGTTATGGCACGTATTCTTGTATAAGCCTTTCTTCTTGCGGAGACTCGACAATATAATTCGTTTTTTCGCTGTCTCTTTCGCCTTTTGTTCTCGCCGCTGTACGAACCCCACGACATTACACCGAATCATAACGGACCCGTAAATTCGACTTTTTTTATACATACACCAAAACTCGGTGAGAGTTCATTTAGCGTTTAAATTTTTTTTTGTATACGGTTATCAGACTTGGACGTGAAGATCTATCTTAAGATCGTAGTTCTTTCGGGCGATCGCGCCAAAGATCCATTGGTACCCAACAACGCCCGTTAAAATTTTCGAAAATGACGTACAATAGAATTTGTTTCTCTCGTCGTCGTATAGCACCATTTTTTTTTTTTTTTCAACACGGAGCGGACACGACGATTACAAATCGTAGCCGCGCGCCTGATTTTGCCGGAAGTCAGCCGCAGTCTTTACAAAAATAACAACAGTGGTAGCGCCGTCTGTTTGTTCGCGCGCTCTGCAATCGATAAATTTTGTTTTCCCGACTTGATCGTTGAATACCACTGGAAATGCTCGCGTTCTCTTAAACAACCGCGGTTTTCGCGATCGGCGCGGAATGCGCCCTGGTTCCGTCATCACGAAAGAACCAATCGAGAAAAAACGTGAACAACTCATTTATATTCTTGAAAGACATCAATATAGAAATCTTGAAATTTTTCACTAGAACGATCCAGAATACACGGATCTTTCCCTCCCCTGTAACCTCTCAGAGTCACGAAATGCTTTTTTTTTTTTTTTTTTAAACGTTATCCTCATATTTATTCTTTTGATCAGAGTATCCTAAAACGAACAAATTCTATATGTCTACATTTAACATGGATATATACCGTCGGTAAATTTTATTTTTCTTTCGAAGTACACGTTGTGTAGTGGCCCGCGATGTTCGATCGACGGTCGGCAGCGATCGCGTGACACAATCGGTCGATTTTTTCTTTTCGTCAATTTGTACAGAAAACACAAAACGGAAAAAGAGGTACGCACTTTTCCCTCTTTCGTGTCGGCGCACGGTGTTTAGGAGATGAAAGATCGGCACAACTGTCTTCTGAGCGAAATAAAAACAAATCAGAGACCCTTATTTTTGTTTTGTGAAATATATCGTTTACGTCTCTCATACAGAAACAGCGATACGACAATCGTTGGCCACACGAGCAAGACAGCCTGTACACTTACTAAACTTAACTTCCTTACGTAATATTGAAAGATAATGCAGATTTTTGCCTAGCTTAATGATTTACGTGATTATATACACTATGTACATGTTTCGCTGCTACTATATCATTGCAAGCGTGCGCTTATAATCGTTAAAGGTGACTACAGATCGGTGTGTTATGTGATTGTTTACGAGTGTTTCGTTTTCTTTTATTATAATGAAAATTGTCTAGAGCTTATACAGTACATAGGGTTTTCGCGAGCGATACATTTTACACAAAACTTACCACATTACACAGTGAACAAATTATACAATCCCGATGATCCGTCGGTCAAACGTTCGCTTCTAATTCTCTTTTGTTTACTTTTGTTTTTTGTTTCGAATCGACATTTATATCACATGATATTCAAACTAAATCAAATATATGTATATATTTGTTTGACGTAACAAAAATTGAAAATCAAACATCGACAAACAAAAATCAGCGACGTACGTTACATGTTATAAGGATATGTAAATCGCTGCACGCGTTAAAAAGAAAAATTATTTATTCTCAAGAAAGATATAACAAAAAGTAAGAAGATTACATCTAATAATAATGAAAACAGGATTTTCACACTTAGAATACTTGTTTTTCATATTTGAAATGAAAATCAAAAACGCGCGCAAATAAAAATTTCTCACATAAAATAAACATATAAAAATAACGATTTCTCGTGGCAATATTCCATCGACTGCCTCTCTCAATGGTAATACATTGTCGCATTTTTTTTTTTTTTTTTTTTTTTATCACAGAGTCTTTTTTTTCCTAATAATCGACGACCCTCTGGAATCTCGTGCGACTCGACAAAAATGTCACACGTGACGTGGATTAAAGTTTCACATCCTTACTGTGTCTTTCTACGCACGAAAATCCACGGGATCGTCGTTCTTCTCTCTATCGTAAACGAACACTGTGAATAACTTTGTTGCCGTAGTTATTAATTGAATAAAAAAAAAGAAAAAAACAATATAACGCAGACAATAAATCTCTCACTTTTTCTAAGTTTCATCGACACGCTCTTACAAGTTTTTAAATCGCTTCGTACGCAAATTATATAGCGAAGTCCGACGGATCCTTGTCCTTCTCTAAATAACTCGAAACATCCTCTCTATCGTTATGCCGGAAACCCTACATGTTGAGATCCCGTTGTCTACTTAGACGTTGGGGCGGCCGGCTGTTGATGCGGCGACTGCCCCGCCATCCCCGTCAGTCTTGGTTGCGAGGAAGCAAGTAGTTCCTTGTAATATGCGCCAAATTCGGGCGGCAGAAACGGCGACGCCGCTGCGGCGGCGACAGCGGCCGTGGGCGGAAGCGGCGGCGGGAACAAGCCGTTGTAAAACGTGGGATAGTACATGGGGTCCAGAATCGGCGGTAGAAACTTGCCCGGCACGTTTGGCAGTTGCGACAACGAGTAAGGAGTGGAATTGGCTTGCGGTACTGTCGGCACGAAGCCCGACGGTATGCTGGGTAAACTGTGCCGTCGGTTGACCTCGCTCTGCCTGGATTCTTGCTGCTGCTGCTGCTGCTGTTGCTGTTGCTGTTGCTGCGCGGCTAAGGATTTCTCGCCCTCACTAATTCTACGCTGTTGATGATCTCTGGCGATCTCCGCAGCCGCTTTCCTTCTGTCAATGCTCATCTGTTGCTGATGCATCGTGGTCGCCTGTATTCTAGGGAATGGACTCGAGGTGTGATTCAGCTGATTCAGATTAGGTACGTTCGGTATGACAGGATGAGTCGGCTTCCTCGGCGTGTACGGGGAAACGGGCTCGTTTCTCGCCGCGTACTTTCCATTTATTTGAGAGGGCGGGTGTAGTTGCGATTGTCTTCTCGGCGCGCTATTCAACGTTCCCATCACGTTACTCTTGTTAGGTGGACTCGGTATCTGAACGTGTGGAGGTGGGCCCAGATGATGATTGTTCTTTTGCTTACCCGCGGGATTCACCAACGTGATCTCGAGATTGTTCGAGGCGATGGTCCGTGTGTCGATCACATTCTGATAGGCGGGGATATAGGGTGCACGCTTCGGACAGTCGACGAGAGGTCGGTCCGACAATTTGTCTTTGGCCGTGGGTACATTCCGCATTTCAAGATTCAACGGATTAGGCCTCGGCACTACAGGTACTTTGACTATTTCCAGACTGGGTCTGGGGAATGTGGGTTTCTCGTTGGACTTTTGCGTCAAATCGAGAACACCACCTTGCCCGGGATCGCCGCCACTCTGCGGAATTTGCGAGCGCTGCTGTTGCTGCTGCTGTTGAGGCGGATGTGGCGAACGATACTTGGGAGAGCCGAGAATTTCCTTCGGATTCCCGTAAACCGTTTTTTCGTTGTGCATAAATATCGATCTCGATTGCGTTACTTTGGGCGGCATCAACCTGCCGTTTAAAATGTTTGGTGGAACGAAACGACTGTTTGGCTGTTGCACGGACGAGGGGATCACCGCTGAAGTCGGTGGTGCGGCGTTCGCGTTCGCGTTCGCGTACAGCTGTAACAGCGCGGTGTTATTCGAGTTACCGAGGTTTATCACCCGACTATTCATCACGTTATTGTTGGTCATCATGCTATTGTTGTTGTTGTGATGAGCCGGCGGCTGTTTGATCATCGGACCGCGCTGCTGATGATTCAGATGCTCCTGCGGCGAGGGCAACATGTGTCCTATGTCGGGCGTCACGGTGACGGATATCAATTTGGGAACGGAATTAGGCGTGACGGGATGCGAATACGGCGAGATCGGCGATTGCTTCTCCTCGTTCCTCATCGTGGCCGGTGGCTGCGGCGACGGTGTGACGCTGCTCTGAATCACGCTCGGTCGCATTTCCAAGTCGACAGCGGTGACTTCGAGACCGCCCTCGCGCAGAATCTCGAGCTTGCGTTTCTTGAAACTGGGGATGATTATCTTGTCTCGTGTCGTGTTGTCGCTCTCGTTCTCGAGATCGATCACTTCGGGCGACCTGGAGACCGGCGGCACCATCGTTTTCTCGACGTAGATGGGTGGCTTCTCGCCGCCAAACAGCGGGATGTTTTCTTTGCCCTGCGCCAATAATGTCGTCTGCTTGGGATCAAGTTTAATTTCTTTCATGTCTTTCTCGGGTGGAGGTGTCAGGGTAACGACCGTCGCTACGCTGGTCACGGGCAAGCCCGGTGGCGAACACGATGGTGGAACTTGTTGGGTTATCAACGGACTGTTGAGTTGTCTCTCGAGGACGCTTTGACTACCGGTGCCGCTTGTGGGTGTCGTGGAGGGTGTGCTACTGGGTGTTGAAAGAGATGTGTTGGAGGATGGCGGTGGACTTGGCAGTTGATTAGCTTGCTGGCTGGAAGGTGTCGCACTGTTGGCGATTATTGTGTTCAGGGACTTTAGACGTTCCGGCTTCACTCGTACGCTACGCAACGAAGACGTTTTGCCAGTTTCGGTTTTTGGTTTCTCATTCGAGAGCGAAGGCTGAAAAAGTTTGAATACACAGCGTGAAAAATATTCGTTACATAAGATAATAGTGGAAAATATAATACATATATCTTCGTGCTAACTACATTTACCGTCGTTGCTGACGACGTTATTGGTTGCAGAGGTGACGTCGTGATCGCGGAAATTGCTTCTACAGGTGGTGGTGTTTCCGACGGACATAGATCGTTAGATTCCTCCTTGACATCTAAATCCTCTGATAAGCTCGTGGTTTTGATACGTCGTCCATTGTTCAATTTCTCTTTCTCTTCCTCACCTCGCTGATACCTTTCGTAGGGTAATAACAATCTACAAAAACAACTTCGTTGTCGCACTAGCACGTTTTCTGAATACAAAAAAACTCGCTGATCTTTCACAAACATAATCCCGACAAGAATCTCGACGTCTTACCTTTCGTAATGTCTGCGTGTAATAGTCGCCGCGCTAGTTGAACCCGTATTGCCGCCAATGTCGTCGTAAATTGTCTTCCAGAGACGACCAGCGCTGACGGTGTCGTACCCGCCGAGCATTTGCACCTTCGTGTAGAACAGGAACAGATCAACTGCGAACAAGAAGAGAGATTGAGAGAGACCTGTTAGTAATCGTCGCGATAACGCGATAGGTGTAATTTTGCGAGAAGGAAACCCTGCTGTGTGTTAGCTCTCTGCAGTCCGACGAACGAATCCCCGGCCGGCCGGAAGGATATCGTCGCGGAATCAAGAAGTGAAAAAAATCGGAAAAAAATCTCTCCGGTTTTCCGGTCTTCTGAGACCGGGTTATCGGTTATCAAGGGGAAAAAACAAACAAAAAAACCGGAAAAAGATACTGACTCTGCCTGTAGCCCAGCAGTGGCATCTTTCCGACCGGCGTACCCCGAGAGTTCATAAAACTCTGCACGTCCGTGATAAACTTCTTCTCTTCCGCACTGGTTTTTCTCTCGCTCCGCCGCACCGCCGACGAGGGCGGTCGGCCGACCGTGGGTATCACCAGACTGCTGCTGGTGGTCGCCGGCGTGCTCTTCGACGTCGAGGCCACCGACGCCTCGCTTTCGTTAGAAGATTCACCCGGCGAGGCACTGCGCTTTTTACGCTTCCTCCGCGGTCTTCCCTTTAGTTTCGGTGCTGAAAAATTACACGAGGATGTTGAATACCATCGAGATCGGAATGTTAAGAATGTTTTATGTACATTTTATACTCGATGAGATGTGAAAAGAGTGCCTCTACACTGGAACATGCCAGAAGCATGTTCCAGTAAATAGAAAAAAAGTGAAACACGGAGAGAACTTAAGGCTGAAAATAGCACGTAACCGTAGTGTGAAATGTAGTGGTGTCACAAGCTAGTGATTTTTTCAACGATCGAGGAATGATGCATTAGTGTTGTGTCACTCATAATGATAAAAATAACATCATAAAAACACCGAATAAATATTTCGCTTTGTTCTGAATATTCTAGTAGCACAGTTTGAGATTAAAATCGTTATTGAAACAGCCAGCGGCAAATAAATATTTACACAATTGTGTTCTGAGACATCTTGATTTTTTCTTTCGCCAATTTTGATGTTATTTAAAAAAAAGAAAATTAATTACCTACATAATATTGACATAGATAAATACCAATATATACGTATGTGTGCGATATTTTTACGTATAATTTGCGATGTGTTTAAACGTTAAAAATATCTTGCAAAATATAATCATCTCTTCAATATTAAAATGTAGAAATAGTATCGGAAATATGTAATAGCGAGGTATGTGTGTAATATAAGCAATCCTGAGTGCCGGAATATTTCGAAGTGATTATAAACATCGAGCGAACATTTATTCACTTATTTCAAAGTTAGCGCAGACTAGGACAAAGTTATTGATAAACAGATCGGCACAGGAATGACTCGAAAGTTGTATAACAGAGTTTATATATCACAAGCTCGATCACTTCACATTCTTTGTTAATTGATCTCTATTTTTATTTTATTTTTTTTTCACAAATACGTACTCTGAAAAATTTGCCAAATATAATTTCATTATCAATTTAATGATAAATTAATATTATTAAATATTCGATTATAAATGTTATTCGTATACAAAAATATTTACAAAATGTAATTGTTGCGACATACGTTGATGTCTACATTTTCAAAGAAATTTGCTCAAATTAATATGCAGCAGTATATATGTGAGCTTTTTTTATAGTCGCATATAGAGGAATTGAAATATCGCATATATGTTCACTCGAGATTTTCCGCAAAATCGTGAAAAAAAAACATATATTACTTGATAAACGTCTTACAAAAAAAAACGCGAAAATAATTTACGCGTTGAATTTCGTAACATAACGTTTTTTGTTTTGGTTTTTTATCATCACAGTTTCAAGTGCACAGTAAGTCAACGCAACACGTGTGCACACGGACACGTGCACACTTCGTTGAATCATTGCAAGAACATTAAGATTAAAAAACAATTCTTTCGACGCTTTTGCAACGAAGTAATCATTCTTTTTTCGTCTCCTTACCAAGAATATTCAAATACACCACTTGATTGTTCCGAATTTTCATCACGATGGCCATTGCGTCCGTCGGAAAGATCCGAGCGACATTCGCGGTTATTGTACCACAACGAAACGACGGCGATTGCAATAATCGGCGGACGATAAAAAAAAAGCGATTTACCTCGCGGACGGAATAAACTTTGCAAAAAAAAAAAAAAATACGGCGCTAGATAAAACAAATGACTCACGGACGATTGTTTTAGCTGTAAAGTGCACCGTCGCACAACAGAGAAATACGTACAACGTATATTTTCCGTATATCACTAAGCTTTTAACTCACGCCTATCAATCGCTTTATCTTCGAAACCGTATTTTGCGCAATGATTCGGCCATGTACAGTCAACCAACAACAGAGAGCAATTATTAGATCGCGTGTTGAAGTAAACTCGCGTCCCGCGCGCGCGTTATCTGCTTCAGAGTAATTCACACACGACCCTGTTTATATATAACACATATGCACAGCACTCTTCATGACGCTTACTCGTTTAAAACTACATCGTTTAGTAATAAAGCACGTCGCAAATGGCGATGAACCGAATCAATATACATAACAAAGAAGCACTTGAATTGCGAACGACGAAATATCCGTAATTCGATCAGGATCGACGTAATCGCGCAATCGAATAAAAACACACTTTTTATGTCTCGTTCGTTGCGGTACCACGTTGCGGAACAGTCCTCGCGACGATGATGCCCGCGTAATTTTTTGACCGGCCGATTCGCATGCGTGTTGAACAACGAATGCACGCACGAGTTTTGCGGACGGACACACCGCTCGTGTATATGTGCGTGTATGTGTAATGCGTGCGCGAGCGCTCGCCTCGCTCGTCGAATTATGACCAATGCGGAAAACGCTCGACAAATGAACTGACGAGTTTCGTTCACGAGGGCTCAGCTTTTCGTAATGTCTCGACCGCTCTCTCCTCTCGTCCTCCTGTTGAACCATATCTTCGCATAATAACATCCCGCGGGATTATATATATCGGCAATATTATGCCGTCCAATGAAATAGCGCGCCGGTCTTTATTTTGTAACGTCGGCGCGGACACGATAGAGACCTGTTCAATCGGTAGCGAGAAAGATCGTTATCGCTTGTTTGTTTAGTTTGCTTTCACCGGCTCTCTTTGTGTGTGTCCAAAAGTGCTGTTCATATGTATATGTATATCCTTCGAGTAATTGCGAATCACACAAACGTTTTCGACACGTTCGAATTCCTTCGAGATTTTTTTTAGATTTCCGCGTTGATTACGTAGAATCGAAAACTTCAGAAAAATACATTCAGAAAAACATACGGTCTTGTGATTTGTCTAAATGTGTGGGTACATATGTGTGTCTGTTAAACGAACGTCTGTTGTGCTCACGTTCTTTTAATTCGAAGAAATCATAAAAAAATTACTTCGAAAAACGATATACACTTAAATTACTTATTCGATATTTGAGAGACGTATCTGAACTTAAATCTGTTGAATTTATCGTATTAACTTGTATGCGATGTACAGAGAAAAGATATGTGAAAAAATATTTGAGATTGCAAAATGTACTTCGTAATTTTATTTATTGCATATCAAGTCCACTCAACGATTTATAGTTTTATTTGTTTTATTTTCAAGTCAAAAAAAACACTTGTCGAAACAGGTTTTTTATTTATAAACGACATTTTATCCAGAAAATTGTTCCACGTAAAAACTGGACAAATATACTTGCTCAAAAATCAGAGAGTTTTGGTAGAAGAATAATATCAAAAATAACGAAATTAAAGGGTATAAAAAAAATTAAAAAAGATATATTTTTTTAACTGTATTTGCGTAGTTAGTTTTCACAAAAAATGTTTTTAAAATGAAAATGGTGTGTGTTTTTTTATTTGATTATATATCGCGTGCGTAAGATCAAAGTACAGTTATTATTAATAGTAAATAACTGTAGTTGCATTATTATTATTACTATTATTTATTATGTTTGTTAATACCAAAAAGCATATCAGAATCTTATAATTCTTGCACATTTCCGAAAGATAAGTAAAAATTAATAACGTTATCAGAAAGAAACGTCAAGCCATATAATATATTGTATGTACAAGAGATACGCGTAGTGTCATGTAAACAACTGCTAAGGTCATACGTTCCAAGTTTCTTATAAACCAGCCGCATACACACACACGTATATCTGGTTTGACGTACACACGAACATGAATATATGAATATTTTCGTATTCGACATATATTCTCTTTAAAGAGAAAAATTTATATAGCCGTGACATTTGTTCTACCTTTTTTTTCTTGATTTATTTTCAATCATATATTTTGTATCCATTTATTGTAAGACTTAGTAAATTACAAAAAAAAAAAAAAAAAAATTACAAAAGAGTTTAAATATAACGAATTAACTTTCACATATTTCAACGTCTACACAAAACTCTTCATCGACTTGCAATTATTGCATGTGTATTATAAATATTAATTGCACAAACATTATTAATATTATCACATGATAAATATATTAAATTATTTAGTGAGCAACTGACCGAGAAGCAAATCGTACATACCCAAATGATTACATAGCAGTTCGTGGGTCTCGAGATCGGGATAATCGAAGGTATCCCTGCAAAAAAGTACCCTGGTGCCTGGACTCGCGGTGAAACCCCCTAACGCGGCCGCGATCGCCGTGCCGAGCCAGGAAGGTTCGGCGCCGTCGAGTCTACGCAGAAGCGCCCGGTATCGGCAGTACCTCGGATACGAGAGCACCACCACCTTGGTCTGAAATCCGTAATCCGACCTTCTGGCGAAATTCACGCTGCTCTCGTATTCCTTCTGCTGCTTGTCGACATCCGAAAAATCGATTCCCGGATCGGTCAGGACTTGCGGTTGCGGCAACTCGTATCTTAGCGGGCTTGTCTCCGGGGACGACGTCGGCGTCGTCGGATAGGACACCTCTCGGCCCCATGACCATTCCAACGTGGGCGAGAGAAACGTGACCAGGTCGTGCACGCGGACGACCACCTTTTCCGAAATTGTCAGCACCTCGTCCTGTAACAAATAAAAAAGGGTGTTACTCGATATCATATGACACTTGAACGCGTAACAAAATTTTAATTTAAATAGTTGCGAGTAACAATAAGTTTACTATTAATTAATTAATTAATTCACAGAAGACATATATTAAAAAAAAAATGCGATTGTATTTCGTGTTGCAACGAGCACGCAATTAAATCACCGTCGAGAGAAGACGCGAACAAGATTTGCGGCAAGTTCGAGGGTGGGTTTTGGCGGGAACTTTGGAAGGAATTTTCCCAGCAGAATTCCCGTTTACCTACACGTTGTGCAGTAAGCTCGTCGCGTTTACCGACTTTCAATTGAGAGGTAGCGACTCTACGTGGGAATGCCAGGAACTTCAGTGCGAACTGTTCGCGGAGAATAGTAACTGTGTCGGAATGAGTGTGTAACACCGTGTCTCTCTCACTCAAACATGCACATTTTCTCTCTCTCTCTCTCTGTCTTCCCCTTCTCTTCTCTCTGACTACATGAAACGTTCTATATGCACATAATCCACGCGACATAACCCGTGGTTTATGCTGCATCTCGGAGTGCATCGTTATCTACTCTGCCTCCACGATAATTTAATTGTTCGCCCGCGCTCGCAGAGCGACGTCATTTTCACTAAGTTTGACTTACTACTTGTCCCTCGTAATGTCTTTCCTTTTCCGCATTAAACGCATTAATTATTATCGCTCGTCCGGGCAGAGTTCAATCGCTTACGCAACGATATAACACATGTACGCAAATGATTACAATATCTTAGTATAAAATACACATGTTTCACATTGATTAATCAATTCTCTTATTTATTCAATTCTTTATTTTCTCGTTATACGAAATTACGTATATTTACATTTACTTATATTTTAATTTTAATGTAAATATTAATAATAATTATTCAAACAATTATTTTTGATTACTTCTTTATTTACTAGCTTGTATATTATTGTCGTACTGTTTTTTTGTTCGATTTCGAAAAAGAAAGACTGCAGTAGTAATTGTATGAACGTGCATTGAAAGAGATTTGTCGAGTTCTTTTAGCTTTTAACAACAGGAACAAAAATAATTTTTCTCGCGTTTCCGAGCAATGGCTTCCTCTCTGGCCACTGAGTCTATATAATCCGATAAATTTTCCGCACGAGTGAAAACCCGCGCGCCGTAAGAAAGACACACTCTTTCGGTAATTGTGCAACGTGCCAAGCGGAGCGTGATTTACCTCGTGTATATATATATATATGTATGTATATATATACACACACACACATATACATACATACTCAGGACGATTTTATACGGTGGCTAGGAAAAGATAATTTATTGGCGTTGCAATATCTATCGAGCCGAAGTTCGGAAACAGCTTTATTTATACGTGACATAATGTTCTATTTGGCTTGGGAAAGCCAATGTTGCCGGGGTTATACTTTCATCTTTTAGCTCTCTATGTGTTCGCCCGTACTCCCCCAACTCCGCGGTTCATCCCCTTCCTCCCTCTCTCGTCGATCTCCGAGAGTTCTTCCAATAGTAGTTTCCCTTCTACTATAACCTTTCTACCGGTCGGCTTCTGTCGTCTTTCTCTTTCTCTCTGTATCGTCGCATCTTCCCTTTCGTTCTCTTCTCCGCAACCCCTTTCTCCATTCCTCCGTCTTTGTCTCACCCTCATCCTTCCCTCACAGTTTCCTCTCTTTGTTCCCGCGCACCCTCCACCCATCCCACCACATGCGCCTCATTCCGTCGTCCCCACTTATTCGCTTTGCTGTAGCTTCTCCCCGACGTGTGTATCTCGTCTCTTTCCCTCTCGAGCGGACGCTAGCGATGGGCCCGATCCAATTCCCAAGCTGTAATTTTCAATCGATTCACCAAGCGCGGCTCTCCCTCTCTTTCTCTCGCCATCGACGGACGTTAAAATAACCGTCGTCCGATCTAATAATCGAATCACGATCGTGTCGCATTTCATTACGTCATTGTTAATTCCTTGCTCAACGTTAAACATCTTAAGTTGTTAAAAGCATAAGTTTCATTCATCAGAAATAGCTTAAAACTGTTTTTATTAGAGTAACAAGTTTGCGAATTTGTAATTCTCAAAATAATGATCATATTAAAATGCATCATAATATTGATTTAAATGAGTTTGCCGAAAAAGGAATTATCTAAACTATTTTACGTTTTGGTACATATATGTTAAGTAAATAAGTTAATTAAGTATACAAAGAAGAAATGATTTTACAGATGTTTAAATAATAGAATCTCGTAACGTATCTAGTAAAAGCACGCAATGTACCTTGCTTGGAATAAACTGCGGTAGGCTCTACCTACGGAGTGATTCTGAGTGTAGAGGTTAATTCTATAGAAGAGAAGGTCACGACCTCCGTGATTGACCTTCCGTATCGATGCCTCGAAAAAAAAACTATCGGTACCGTTTGAATCACGTTTGATCCCATCGCTACGTTACACCGTGCGCGCGCCGACTCGTCCTATCTCTCTCGCTTCCGTACAAAGAGCGAATCTTTCGATGCAGAAAACAAATCCTCCCGTCTTAAACGCAGAAACACGCGAAAAACTGTAATTGGACGCGAAAGATATCGCATCAGACATGACTCGAAATAAAAAAAAAAAAAACAAATTGTTTAAAAAGTTCGCGCGTAAAAAAAACTCTTTGTTCGAGTTTAAAATATAATTTTATGAGTTTTAAAAATTTATCTGCAGGAAAGAACGCTGTTGACATATTTTTACTATAGCTTTTCTTCTCTTCCGCGCTCTTCCGATCGCGAACGATTGGAGATTTTATTACGTTTTTCCCTCGCTCTGAAATTTTTCCCATTAGACGGAAAATGTTCTCCGGTTTGGGAAGAAGTTACATCGGTTACATCATTATTCCGACCGACGCGGGACGAATTTTCTCCGCTTTTGGTCGATTTATTACGGGCGATTTCCCGGGAGATGCCCCGCGGAAGATTCCGAGATTTCACGGGAAAGAGATAGCTGTTCGACTTGCCGGGCACGATTCCGCTGATCGATTGTTTTCGTCCGCGCTTGCGACAACGACGACCGTGATTTTTCGTCAAGCCCAGAAGGGGGGCGTAATTCAATTTTCAAGTTTCGCAACTTTGCGCGCAAAAGTCACGAATTTACGTCGGAAACTACATTGTCGGCAACACACAGTAAACTTCCACTCGAATTTCATATACCAAACAAATATGTCGGTTCGAAGGGTCGAAGTATTCGGCGAAATATCGGTTTTATCGCATGAAAATTACGCGAGTGACGCGATTTGTGTCACTGTGTGTATTATTCGACTGCAGCACAGAATCGGTTGCAACGTTCCGAGAAATTGCTTCGTGACTATAATGAACGAAATACCGGAGTCGTCGATATAACGCGCGCGTTTGCCCCGTTGTCGGGTCACTGCACCTTTACACAGCACAATCGATGAGTAGTACATAATAGTTTTTAATAGAGAAGTTAAACCACTCCTTAGGTTACTATAGACGATAGCCGTATACGAATTCATGCGAACGTAAACATGGCAATGATACAAAAGACTTCAAATATTATCGTTCACGGCAAATTGATGCGTAAATATTTTTATAAATTTGTTAAATATTATTATAATTCGCAGACGTGTCTCATTAAGCGACAAATCGTACATACATTCGAAAACATCGTATCTTCGATTTGGTTTTCAGTTTTGTGTGTATGTATGAATATATCATTCTGTTATTATTTATTTTATACCTTTAGCTTTAGCGTTCGTATTTTTCGCTGACAATTTTGTAGAAATGCAATTTCAATAAATAGAGACAATCGTGTTACGATTGATCAAACTGTATTCCTCTATCAAGCATAAAGCGTCTGTCGAGTGCTTTCCGGATCATTGATTTCCAATCATGATATGTTTGCACAGAGGAATTCGATTAATGGCTGTTGCATCCAGGGCGCATATTCCAGCGAAAGTCGCCGTGGATTTAAAAAAAATCGCATTTTTCTATTTGTCACGTAAAACGTGTTTCTTTTTCGCTGTATATTTTAAGAGAGAATAAGAATCGTTTACATTTTTATTTCGTAAAAAAACATCGTATTTTTTTTTTTTTTTTTTAATTGTTATCGCGCTTTTACGCAAAAACGAATTTCACAAAATATATGTGTATTTTTTGTAATAACAATTTTTATACAGTTTTTTCGCGTGTAAAAATATCACCGCGATTTATCAACAAATATGCATTTTGATACATAAATATGACTGCTTTCGTCTCCCTTTCTGACTTCCGCGTCTTTTACATTTTCGCGTGCGGTATAATATGAGCTCCGCGTGTAAATGGACAGTATCGTTGCGATTGTCCTCACACGGGTGCATCCGTGTGGCCCGAAATGCAACGGCGCGCCACGCCGGCTGCAGTTGAACCCTGCGGCGACGACGATGCATGCACACGACCGACGCCGTCGCCGATGCCGCGCGTCGAATCAGTGTGGAAATGTATTCCGACGTTGCTATGGCGATTCATTTCGCATCCTAAACACAAACCGATAACCTATCAATCCGCCGGCGGCGGCGTAACTAACATACGGAAAAAGTGCAAAAATTCTCATTTGTCATTGTGAAAAGAAACCTCTACAAAGTAAAGCAAAACATTAGAGTGCGTGGAAAGAATAACTTCGAAAGATCAATAATGTATTTTAACACTTATATTTCAAAATTAAAATTTGAATGTAAGTGCGGATGTTTGAAAATATGAATGCGTGTTAGCAACAACAACAACAATAATAATAATAATGAAAAAGCTCGGGAATACATTTTGCATGAGAACACAAAAACACCACTACGTGACTGCAATTTATTAAACATTGAAAGACACGGTAGATGAGATATTAACAAACAAGCAATGTTTCGTAGCGCTTGACGCGGTCTAAAGAGAAAAGAGAGAGAGAGAGAGAGAGAGAGACAAGAGTTTGAGCCGAGCTTTGGGTGGGGCTAATTATCAATACGAAAGGAACGGATGCAGGCAGGCACAGGCAGGGGAGACGCAAGCTGCATCGTTAACTTTCAAAGGAAGCTAAAAAAACTTGGAGAGACCCTATAGAGAGACCTAAAATTTTCACAGAGATTTTACACATTATGAGCAATTATAAATTTATATAACACAGTACATGGAAATTAAAAATAAAATTTATTCTTCAAATAATATATTTCGTGCGGGAAAATATTATGGCGTGAGCATTGAAAATAAATTTTTTATTTAAATAATTTTTTATTAATATTTATTTTTCCTTCAGTTTTATTTTCATAATAAATATATATATTTAAACGATGAAAAAGCTGCGCAACCTTTTAGCCCGTACATGACCTTTTGCAGTATTACGCAGCTGCTTGAATCTAATTTTACATACGTACTTTATCGCATATATATATATGTATATAAACAGAAGTACGTTCGCCATATTATTAGTGCAGTCACGAAAGTTTTCTATCTGCGTAATATCATCTCGTTGCGCCGGAGCACTTTTCTTTCTCTTTTATCTCGCGTCTTCTAACTTCTTTTTCTTTAAGCTACCTTTTTGTAACATGAATTAAAATAGATATCAAAGGAACAGACTCGGGTGACACGCGTGCGACACTTCGAGATAAAAAGAGAGAAAGAGAGAGAGAGAGAGCTCAAATTTTGCTTGGCGATAAAAAATGCTTTTGAGTTCTTATCGCGTCTGCGTTTGTCTAACAGTTTGATTGCGTAAACGACAAAAGCCGTCATTACAAATTAACAAGAAGCGATTAAAATTGTATCGATCGTCTGTGTGTCGACGTTGAGTAGCCGTTCTACAAAGCGCTATTGATTAATTAATAGTCTTCGTAAATTTTCCCTCTTGAATTGCGTCCCGTCGTTCGTTCGTTCGTTACGAAAGCGCATAAAATTTATCATGCAAACAAATAATAATTGCAAAATAACAAAGAGGAGAAAATAAACAAACAAAGAATCAGAAGTGAGTATAAATTCGCGATACTGCAGTTGACATATTCGCCGAGCGCGCATAACACATTCATACGCAAAGCGGAATATGTAGCGTCTCCTCGCTGCAGTGGTGGTCAATTTCTTTGATAAGCATTACGTGTAGTGTGTGCGAAATGGAAAATCAAGTTGAAAACCGTGAATCGTAAATCACGGAATAATGTGAAATTAAATGAAAAGCGATGTTCAATAAAATATAGACCATTGTTGAGACAGACGTTCGAGAATCAACATAAAACGGCGCAATAAAACCCTTTTCCCGGGGAAAGAAGCGATAAAATAAAATAAGTACAATACAAAAAATTTTCCAAATGTCCTCGCGATACGTTTTACAAATTTTCGTTTCTAACTTTTCGCAATCGAGTTATTGATTCTATGCGAGAGATAAATAACGAACTCGCCGAGAGCAATGGTATTTTTCGACAACGCGAGCACGAAATATCGAAAATTCAACACGTATTTATCTCATCGCGCATTTGTTCTTTTAAAAGCTAACAATGCGAGATAAAACGTAAACCAAACATTTTCGTGACACGATCGCAACAATGGTAATCGTTGAATTGACTGTACCGAAGCGAGGACAAATACAATTAGAGATAATAAACTGTTTTTGTTGTTGTTGTTGTTGTTGTTGTCGAGAGAGAGAGAGAGAGAGGAAGGAGAGGCGAAAAAGTATTTTGTTGCAAAACTGAAAAATAAACGCGCCGACAGGATCGATAGAATTAATCTGAATCAACGACAATGTGAATCAGCGTTATTGAGAGCCGCTGGGAAGCATAAATCACTGTTAGATTAAACCCTGGAGCACGCAGTAGTAGATGGGCCAATGGTATGCTTTCAGGAAATATAGGGTGACCCAAAAGTTCCAATCCATATTTCATCGACCCACGTGCTGCTCCGCCGATGCCAAACCGAATATCTATTAATTTATTAACACACGTAGCGCCGCGCGTACACACACATAATTTTGCTTTCAAATTTCGAAGCGGTATAAATTAATTTTTATTATCGGAAATATATCACAATTAATCTCTCCCGAAAGTACATTTTTATAAATATCGACGAGATCATTATTTTAATTTGCGCATGTTAAGTAATTTCATTATTCATTCCATCGAACGCAATTACAACAATTGATTAATCTGACGTCGCTGAGGTACTAGGTCGATACTCGTGTATAAACTAAAAACAATTTTTAATTATCAATTATCGTTTTCTTTTAGAACACTTCGTTAAAAGTTGAAAATTGCTCGAGGACTAAACTCGAAAGCTTGTAATAAATAAATATAAAAATTGTAGATTAACAATCAGATATGTGTCTTCTTCAATAATTCACGTCGTTGTCGTCGGTCAAAGTTTTCGCGCGTTCGAATAAAACGCGGACTGCAAAATTATTGCTAAACGAAGGCAATTAAAAAAAACCAGGACCCATCAATTAGAAACGTGTACAAAACGTTTCGCGTGCACAAGCAAAAGTTGAATTTTCAATTCGAGCGATAAACGGATTTTGGGCGCGATTCGAATATTTTGAATAAAAACAGAAGCATCTTGGTGTATCGCTGCACGAGAGAGAGAGCTCCGGCTAAAAGGAATTTGATTATGCTCGATGGTTTACACACGGTGCTTCTGGATCGATGCAGCCTCGTGGGTTCACCCCTCCTCTTCTCCACTATCCCCTCTAGCTCCTTCTCTCGCTCGCTCTCCCGTCGCAACTCCGTCGCTTTCTATACACTACACCATTCCTCTCTTTCGCACCATTTGCCCTTTTACCTTTTTCGTCCGCTGAATATTATATACAGCTGCAAAGTATTGCCGTGTAGTATGCAAATATTGCATACGCGCGAGCGCGCAAAAATATTTAACCGCGCGTATATATATTCTTTGCTTTAATTTAAATTTATACGACACGCCGTGCACATCTTCTCCGAGAGACATGCGCGGATAACGCGATAACATCGCTTTCCGGTGCCGGGTGATCCAATAAGCGTTAAATAACAAAATACGATTTGCCAGCGCGTCAAGAAGGTGGTAGAACCGAAAGAAAAAAAAATTGCTTCTTATTCTCTCTTTCGCGGGTGTATATTTCAAAATACCCGCAAAGTATTGTGCGCGAGTAGATATGCAATCCGCGTCTTCTCTACATTACATATTGTATAATCAGAGGATTAACGAAGTAACTAGAGATATATTTCATTAAACCGGTAGTAACGCGGACGGACGATTAAACATAATTGATTGCAGTCCTTTGCCGTGCCCTTAATCCAACACCGGGCTTCATCGATTAATTCGTGTACACGTGTCGCACAAAGGCCGCTTTATAGTATGTCAGCAGATTATTAAAATCACACACAGACGTGCGCCAGCAAATTCACGGAGCACGATAGGATCGCGCGTTGTCGAAATTAATTAAATTAATATATTCATCGGAATATCATGCGAATATCTCATGTAATAATATTCCTGACGCGAGCGCGCGTTTTGACGTATAAAGGATCGAAATCGAAATGAAACGAAATCCATTACTTTTGTTCGGGGTTTTTATCTCGTGTGTCACGAAATACAATTGATGATTGCGTTGTATATTGTATAAATTATTAATAAACTGTCGAAATCTCTCGCGTATATATTTCGTATTTTGTTTGGTATATTTTCAACTGCCGGATATACGGAGTGTGTGCAACGGTGTGACGGTCGTTTTACCGTGAAAGTCTTGCTGGGAACTATCGTACAATAGCAGAAGGGTCGGTCGAAGCGGTTGCTTCTTTAATTCAATAACCCCGCGAAACTGATACGAAACGTCCACACTGGATATTGCAGCAGAGCAAGCTCACGGCAATCGATACTATACTCGCGCAGCTTTTTGTAGATTAAACCCCCGACAACGAATTTTTATTCTTTTTATAATAATTTCCCCCTCACTAATACTTTAATAATATACTCCTAAAAATATAGTTTTTTTTTATACGTAAAATTTCACAAAGGTTTGCTAAAGCGCGAACAAATCTATGAATTTATCTTGCGCAGATAGGGCTTTAATTTTTAATTAAGTATAAAAAAGTCTTGTAAAAAAATTATTTAATTGGTATAAAATTCTTTAATAAGTGCAAAAAATTCTTATAAAGAAATTACGTATGCGCAGAGTTATCAAGTTTTAATCACTCGCGTCGCTACGTGAGAAGATATTTTTATTTTTTCTGACTATATGTAAAACTTGTTATTAATACGAATAAATACAAATTTAATACGGGATTTCGTTCATTTGGAAACAAATTTTGGCGAATACCTTTTGAATTTGCGCTCGGACGAAATGTCTGACTATGTCAAATGCAAACGAGTATATTCAACCGCGCGCAGCGATTGTCGACCGTCGTCGTTCTCTCTCGCCTTCCTTTCCTCTTTCTCACTCTCACTCTCTCTCTCTCTCTCTCCCCCGTTCCCTTCTTCGTTGCCATCAGATTGTCGTAACCATGGGACTTCTGAGGACGAGTGAATTATCATACTAACGCTTTAATTATCCACATCAAAGTGTATTTTAATGTTGGAATATATTTTACCTTGGAAAAGATACATATTAATCCGGAACGCAGAGAGAGAGAGAATACTTTTTTAATGATAAATTTAGCATAAATGACACTTTAAATTTGCAAAAGCCAATAATAATATAGTCGTAAAACAAAATGACAACGAGGACGATCACACGGAAGATTGTTGTTTCACTATTAAATAAGACTATACAGTAGATTAAAAAAATAAAAGACCATAAATAAAAATTTGTATAAATTTGCATACATATGCGTTTCAAATTTTTAATAATACACTCTCGTTTGAGCTTCCCGAGTGAGTGTAACAAAAACAAATGATAAAACACGACATTATTATCATCGTTATACACTCGCGAGATTGAAACGATGCGAAGACCTTGCCCGCAGCCGGATGAGAGAGATCGGCAGGCGTGTGTTGCGAGAACGCGCGCACGTATAATACTCGCCGGTGTTGCGCGCGTATGTTGGTGGTGGTAGTTCGTGCAAGGTCAAGATGATTCGTGCGTCCGATTGATCATATTCTTTTATGGCCGTCATTACCGTCACGTCGTAAAAGCGTGTAGCTCATGAGTTTCAAGTACTCGAGTCTAACGCGTGCGCGCGCGATGTTCCTTAAAACGCCGCGCCTCGCAGAGTTTTGGATTATTTCCAGATTCTCGGTTTTCGCGAGAGAGTCTCTTTCACATTTGTACTTACGCGGCCTTACGTCGGATTAATGTAAACCGGTACGTATCTCATCGGGTACATGTAGTTGCGCCCGAGTGCGTTTCGCTGATCGCGGAATCCATCTCGCGCGGTAATCCCGACATTGTAAGGCCGTCTGAAACAGGTTTCGAGAGACGAGACTGTGTTGTATGTGTGTATACGCGTTCCCTATTTTCTTTCCCCGCGAGAAGAGAAGAGATACCGAGAATATTTTAATAAACGATATTGTATGACGGGAGGATGCGTGATGCGAAAAGAATCGCCGAGCGGCAAGAATCGGATTCCCGCCACGTATCACGAAGCGAGTCGTTCGAGAATATAATGCTTTGCCGAGAGTATTTCCAAAGTAGAAAGGAATGTAGAAAATTAGAAAGTAGAGAAATCTACATTCTTATTATTATAAATGACAAGTTTTCGTTAGAGGTATAAAAATTTATTAACTCGTATGCCGATTGCGTCAACGATGAATCATAGAAACACACGGACGCCGTTACCGAGATAAATATGATATTTACTTGTCATTACACGTAATGACGAGTTTAATAATATTTTACAATTTTTAGCGTAATTATTGTTGCAAAGTATTTATGTAAATCATACAAGATGCGCGCACGTGAAAGATACCTTATCTATGATAGTTTTAGCGACGATCCGCGTCGTGAATATGAAAAAAGTTGCGCGAAGTAAATACACATTGTTACATTGCTGCAAAATATAAAATTAAAAATTTATTTGTCAATTGTTATTACAAATACACACACACACACACACATTAAAAACTTTATATCTCCGTTCGTAAGGCACAAAAAAAAAAGTAAAAAGTGTTTTTTTTACTAAAGTTTTGTCTACTAAAGTCTGAGCTCTTTCGATTGAAACTAGTTAGAATTTAATCAGTTCAGCCGTGGTGCCGAGATATAAAAATTTTACCTCAGCTGAACTATTCGATTCGCGTAAGTGAGTCACGGTCGGCCTTGCTTGCGCGTACACTTGGCGCGAGGCACTACCGTGTCTCTTGATTTATGGAAGTGTACGAAAGCGTTGCGAAATGTACGCGCGAAGTATCCTGTCTGTTCCAATTTCTGTGCACAAAATTATTTTTTAAACAGGCAGTATTAGAAGTTACGGTCGCAAAAAATTCAACAATTATATGTAGCGCGTCATAAAAAAATAACACACAAGTTAAAAATCGGGTGAGGAGAGAGAGAAAGAGGAGGGGCAATTACGCGCTTATTTAAATTAAAAACCTCCCGACAATGAAACAACAATAGTCGCAAAACGACGCCATTACCCCGCAACTCGTTCTTTTCACTTGTGCTATTGCTCACGTGCGTATTGCGAGCAATACCGGAAACAGCGCAATGCCACAGAATGTTTTGTCTTGATCTTCGAGACAATTAAAAATGGTTCAACGACCATACGATATTTCGCAACGCTTCTATGAATCAAGAGACACGGTAGTGCCTCGCGCCAAGTGTGCGCGCGTTCTTCACGCGGAAAAACGCGGCAAGCTGTGAACGCGTGAGAACCACTTTGTTTTCCGCTTTCGAAGTACGTGAATCCGATCACTAATTGCGCGCGGAAGTCTCGCTAATGAATCAATGATGAGACGATACGCCTTTTGTATTTCTATCGGAAGTAGTGTTTGGATTTTTATGCTGATTTGAAAATTCACAAAAGACAAGTTTTGCAAAACATTTTAGGAATATCTTATAGACTTACTTTTCAAGATAATAAATTAAAAATTATAATTGTGTGATACGAAATTTTATATACGATATTTACATATATATAACGATAAATAAAAATATATATAACGCTTTGTTAAATAAAGAATCAGAAAGATGTTAGATTAGATGAATTCGAATTGTAACCACGCGTGGTTACAATTCGAAGATATAATTGTCTCATAAGCTGACAATGCTCAGTGACCGGCGGAAGCGTTCCGCCAAGCGCCAATTAGGAAGCAGTTAATGAGCGTGAATTAATGAGGCTGATGCTCAATTGGAATATCGGAATATCGTGGACACAAGACGAAGAAAGTTCTTGCGTTCGGCAATAGCGACATAATCGGACCTTTACGTTCACCATCAAGCTGAAAGCTATTCTATAAGTCGCAAACATAATAGACTACATACATAACGCAGTCATGCAACATCGGCGCGATGCTATTCCTGCGGCATGACTCGTCCCAGCGGTTCTCAACGCACGCATACGCGACAGGTCATTCTCTTTCGCCAATTGTTTATATTACTCGTAAATATGATCGAAACAATTTATGCTAATGATTGCATATTCATCGACTGCATATACATCCTATCTCTATATAAATTTAAATTTTGCTTAACAATTAAATTGTTGTTATTATCACTAAATATAACATTGAATTTTGGAATTTAAATAGATGTAATCTAAAATTTACAAACTTGTTTACATAATTTGTAATATTCGAGCTTGTAAACATGATTTCTATTGAAAAAATATCAGACATGATGATATTTAAGTATAATCTATACGTTTATCATATTTACCGTGTTATTTTTATCTTTTATTTAAAACTTGTATTTATATTTTTTCTACATTGAGTATATTTATACGTTTATAAAACAAGACTCGAAATAAGCGGAGAAAATTGTACGGCGCTAATAATACGCATCGTAAATATATGAGAGAGAGAGAAGGAGAAAATGTTTCACCTAAATAAGGTAGAGACGATCGACGTCGGTCTTTTGTAGCGATGTAAAAGTAATAAGCAAATTCTGGTATGACTCGCCTTTATTCTAGTCAGTTCACCCACGCTTTGAGCACACCTTTGGACAATTTCTGCGCCGCCACAGTCCCCTTATGCCATACAAAGCGAGGCAAAAAGGGTCGCAAATTCGCATTAAAGTCGCTGTCGTGACTCCCTTCCTGCCTTCCCTACATTCTTCAAGGCAGTTTCCATCGAGCTAAGAATACTTCGGGAACATAATACATATATACGTAAAAAGCACAAGAAGTTATTAGATAAATTTGTCTTCGCGAATTATAAAAATATATGGAATAAATTAAAAAAGTTTTATACAATTTTTTTTCTAGAATTTTAAGAGATTCCTCGAGAACTGACATTTGATTAAAAATAACGTTACACGCGATTAGTGGTTCGAGATACTTCGTATTGCTGAATATGGAAATGTGTGCGTAAGAAGATATTATCACAGTCGAGGATGTAATTACAGTAGTAGATAGCTTTTTTCCAAGCGCCTGTCGGAAGTCATTGCGAATCGCGGACCTTTAAAATTACGTCGGCGAAAAGATAACGAGCTGCACGTATCGTCTTCCGATTCTCATGTTAACGAGAAGAGCTTTACCGTTAAGGAAATACATGTATCGAGCGTCGTTATCTTGGCTCGTTTTCGCATTTATTTCGGAAATGCGATTTTGTCTCTTTTACAAGAACAGGAGAAGCGCGCGCGCAAGCATCAGCTAAGCGGAAATTTGCCAAAATTATCTCACCGCGCTTAAACGAGCAACATGGTATGTTAACGGGCAGGCACGATTGCATTTTACGTAAAGCGCGCGTTCGCGAATTGTTAAAGAGAGAGATCCCATCCTATTATCAGTCAACGGACCGGCGCTACCTCCAGGCGGTTGGCAGAAGAAGAAGAGAAGCATCGGTAAAGCAGTTACCTAGCGGTATCATTTTTCAAACGGTCCCGAGTTATTCTTTCGCGACGTTGATTGATGACGACGACGTGTTCGCATAAAAGATTCCACCGTGGTCGTGCCGCGTGGCGCGATGAAAGGAAAGATCTAAAAGATCTTTACTCGGCTATAAATTGCTAATGTTTTATTGCCGTAATATCGTTCGGATTGGGACAAAGAGGAAGAAGGAAGAAAAGAAGAAGGAAAAGCGGCGAGAAGTAACGAAAGAGGCACTTTGAACTGTTTTGATCCGATTGCGTTTGGCGAGAGTCGATGCCGCAAGCGGGCACACAACGAGATTCGGATAAGAGAGAGAGAGAGAGAGAGAGAGAGAGCAAAACCGAAGAAGCTCGGGTATATTGTTATAGCGGTTGTTACAGAGCGCGGGACGCGCGTGAATGCGCCCGACTACTAGTTCAAAAGCTCGTTCGAATGAAATAGCTTCAGGACGTAGTCTCGAATCGTTAACATACAAAACACCGCGCTAAATATCGTGTATTTCTCTCCTAAATATTCATTCTCTGCAAACTAGCTCGGCCGATGAGAAATTAAAAGCGCGTTTCAAACGCGATTTAAACGTTACGTGGTGTGTTAATTTTGCGACGTGAGAGATTTTACATTGTGCACAACAAAATTGAACGTAATTAGGTATAAATGTGTGCAATTTAGAGTCAAGAATTAAAGCTTCGGCTGTAGCCTTTTTTGAAATAACATTCATACGTAACGGGTACAAAAGTCAGTTCCCGTTGTTGCGTGTGTATTAAAATTAATGGAAACATAATTTTACTCTCTCTTTTGGAGAACAACACAATATCATAGAGCTGTATTAATAAAGTATTTGTTAAGTTAGTGCTATATAAATTAACTTATTAATATTACTGTTGCACGCAATAGTAAATTCGAATATGACGAATTAATATTTAAAGAGAAGGAAAATTAAATACGCAAACACAACTACTAAGTTAATTTTCCAGATAGATAGATAGAGAGGGAGAGTCAAATAAGATATCAAATTATCCATGTTATTTAATCAAGTATACGTTTAATTACCGTGTATATGACGAAACATTTACCTGATAAATATTCTACCACGCATATGTACACCACGCGGTCTGGTCAACAAATCCTTACGTAATTAAACCCCAACGTATTTCCTTTGGAAATGCATACTATTATATATGGGCCGTGTATTTACATTTACAATACGAGAAAAACAGAGACTAGGTTAAATATTTGCACGCACGCGAGCTTCAATCAACCGTGTATTACATTGTTAGATAATTGTGATCTCGCGTCGTGTATCTAACGAAAATGCGATGCGGTTAGATCATCATCACACGCTGCACAGTCATCGGATCCAACATCGTTAATTACGGTTCACGACGTGTTTGCGTTACAATATTCGAGCGCGAGCGTTGTTATAAGAGAGGCACCTTTCTTGCTTCCATTAGCTAAAGTTACGAATTGACGATTACAGAGTATTGATTTGTTCTGCTCGGTGAATTTCACGATGTGTCCAATATTCTTTTAAAATTGTATGTCGCGGGCTAATAGCAAGTTTCGCCTTGCGAACTGGTTAAAATCGCGCTCTCGCGTACATTTAACAACTACTCTCTAACTTTCAACAGAAGACCAATGTATACGCACTTTCAAGTTCCTGGAAAATTTTCTCTGTGTGCACAGTCGAGAGTCCACATTTCCCGTTACGAGACGTACGTACGTTATTCCCGAAATGTGAATCAAAATGCGCTCCGAGTATATCTGGTTTGCGAATGCAGTCGTCGAGCGCGCGCGCGCGCGCGCACGGGGTGTGTGCGGTCTCCGCGCGCTTCTCTCAGAGAAAATCTCGAAAAATAAAATCTCAAAAGCCGGATAAAACTGACGGTGGTGGAAGCAGGGGCAGCGACTGACATCGAATCGCGCGAATATAAAATCACGAGGGAATAGGAAGGAAAAAGACGAAGGGTGGAAATTTATTATACACATTGGTTTGGGATCGCGCGCGGAGAACGGGCGAGAAGTCAGAGGAAACGGGTGGCGTGGACCGGCTTGATGCCGAGTTGGAAATTTGTTTGCGAGCCACCGAAGTGGCGCACGTTATGAGACGCCACCGCCCGACGACGACGACGACGACGACGACGACGACAACGACGACGACGACGACGTTCTAAGGAACTTCTAGACGAGCAATTTTCCATCGCGCGCACCGTTCTCTTTTTCGCCAGGCGAATTTCGGAAACCGAACATCCACCCTCGCGGAATTATTCCGGTCATATTAAATTCTTCACCGGAATATAGGATATTCTCCTCCCGCGGTTGTGCGGTGCATCGTGAACGATATTGTTAAAATCCTTCTCATGTATTCCCGTGTTACTACCACGGTGTACGTAAGCATATATGCGTTGCTGATACGTGCGTTATTAAAGTGGAAAATCAAAAGTACGTACGTGCGCATTTTGATTTTAAAGTCTCACGGAAATAAAAAAAATTGCAAACTTAATATAAATATAACGCAATAAAACCTGCAGAAGGTAGTTCACTCAATTAAACGATGAGTACATTTGCTCCCGGAGAAATATCCCGGCGGAAACTAGGTTATCTTCGTTATTGCCCTTATTTATCGTTAGATACTAAGGAGGAAATTGCAAATTAATCAAATTGCTTAGTAGAATCAATCAAGCTCGTCGTCGCGTTAACGAAATTTCACGAAATATCGCTGCCTCTATAACACGCTTCCGAGTATATAATAATTACTCTCGAAATGTAATTTCTGCGATATGTAAAGAAGTATAAGCGCGTGCCCCCATGCTCGCGTTGCATTTACATCTTTATACGCTGAAAGGCATTAAAATTTGCGCATGTACGAAGCGACTTTAGCTACTCGGCCGCGCGCGCGCGCATAAATTTCTACAAAATTCGTCAGTTTCGTTCGCGTAACCGTAGGCGTTTTAACCATCGAACATGTTCTCTTTCTCTATTCAATTATGCCTCCCGAATTCAACAATTTTCCAGCGCACAGATATTTAATGGATGGCGCGCAACTTGACCTGGAACACTGCCACGAAGCTTATTCGAGAGAAATCTATCGAATTACAAACGCGGATGTTGTCGAAAGGGAAATACATGCAATCATGCTGCAGCGCTTCGAAATTCTCTGCGTAATATTTACACTAACTTGTTTCACATTTTTCTCGCCCGAACGCGCTGAACAAAACGCGAGAATGTTTTGTTGAAATATTTCGCGAATTGATTGGAACGTGTTCGGACGAATAAAGCGCTCAATTGGGTCACTGATTAACAGAGACCGCGTCTCCGTTACGGGTAGTCTGACATCTGTTACTGCCAAAACACTCGTAGTCGGCGCTAACTTAGTCCGCGTCTTTGTGAGAACGCTAATCTATGAAATCGCCCCGATGTTAGCCTTGCCGGGGTCGATAACACGACGCTAGGCGTTTCAGGACGTTACACCAATCCCGGTTAAAGCTAACTGTGAGTAACGCGAATCGTCTGTTTCTAATCTATTTTATAGCCGGAGCTGGAGATAGATAAAAAGACAGAAAAAGAGATAAGGATGGCGAATTGCTGAATCAGAATCGACCCTCTCTTTTTACTCCGTGAATTTGTTCAAATGCGATTATTTAATTTAATTTAGTTAAAATCTTATCTCTTAGCAAAATATAATATCAACATCGACGTGACACACAACATTCGAGTGAATGTTGATATCAATAAACCGACACGACACGACGGTCGGATTCGCTCAGCAAGTTTGCTCAAAGACGACGAGTGACAAGCTATCGCGATCGATTTTCATCGGAAATTCGAGAATTTTCGTCTATCGACAAATGTAGTGGCGCTTTCGAGGGTTTCGATCGAAGCTCTGCGACCGCACGCGGGAAACAGTCGAGATGAAAAAAAAAAAAAAAAAAAAAGAATCAGCGCCGCCGCGCGCTTATACCAGTCTCTCCCAAAAATGGTACAACAAAATTGGAAAATTGTATTGTATTTCAGAGGGACGAGCATGCGTCGGGGAACGCGTTTACAAATATTTATATCGCGTCGATGGTTTTGTTTATAAATGGCAGCTGTTACGCGTCCGCGCCGTGCGTACTCGAATTCGAAAAATAGCTGAAATTGAAGGTTTTTCCGTGGAAAACAAGACAAAAACTCATCTCGCGTTCCGCATTTTTATCCGCCGGCAAGAGAATAAATCAAACTCTTGTGGCGCGAGGGACGTTTATGCGCTCTCTAAATTGATTACGTCTCTGCTCTTCTCGCAGTAAACACTTAATTATTCATTTTGAGAGAGAGACTCGACTCTCTCGTCATTCCGGAAAAACACTCGCATATACACGACGTTTACTGGGATTTCACTCGTTCCAACTGGGAGCTCGAATGAAACGAAGCGCGATTTCTTTTCTTCGTTCGATATTGATTTATTTCGAAATAGTTTACACGCGACGTCGTAAACACGGTGTGTTATTACAAAATATATTTCGTGATTCACCGTGGCTTTTCTCTGCGTAAAATCGAGAGAGTCACGCGATATTCGTTAGTCCGTCGAGCCTGACGCCTTTCGAGTGTTCATTTCAAATTACGGAGATTATTCGTTCGGATAATAGACGGGAGCGCAAAGTCGGAGAAGGTAATTCTGATATCGCGATGCGAGGCGCAGATTAATCATAAGAGATTTTAGCCGCTCTTTGCGTCGCGCTTGACGATGGCAAAAGACACGCAGCAGCAGCAGCAGCAACAGCTTTTGTTCAACCCCGACGAAAATTCAGCGCGTGCGCGGTCCTCTCGGAAAGGTCCGCGACGCTTCCTTTCTTCGATGACTGACCGCAATAAAGATGATAATTGGCCGGGCATTACTCATGAAAGTAACTCGAAAGTTACTCTTTCCATAGAGAACTGTGTGCGCAAATAACCTTTTCTAAATTTACTTTATTTCAAAAGTGTTATTTACTTGATTAATTAGCCGGCTAATTAACTAACTAAATATAACTTGGTCGTCTTGCTGAAGGAATAGCTAAACAATGGCTCAAGCGCTTCGCCGAAGTTTGATGCAACACACAATTAAGCGAAGTGTATGAAACGTATTTCACGAATATTATCAAACGGAAAATTCAATGCGCAAGAGAGAGAGAGAGAGGAGGCAGCGTTAGATATTTTTCTTTATAAGACAGATTTCCGACACAGAATATCTAATTTTTGTCGTATCAAAGGCGCAATTGAAACGTTGATTTTCTGCTCAACCTTTGAAAATCGAATAAATGGCATAAAATGTGACTTTACGTCGTGCGTTTTTACGTAAAAGAAATCTATCACGCTTTACTTGGCAAACTTATTATTATATTATTATTATTATTATTATTATTATTATAATATTATTACCAGAGTATAAAAAAATAATATCGAATTAAAAACAGAAAAACATTCGGTTCGCTAAATGCGCGAACTTGAGTTATTTTGAGCGCAGTGTCGTCACATATCGAACAAAATAATCGCGACGTATGATCGGGACATCCCGCTCGATTCGCGATTCGTAAGTATATCTCTATTCGACCCGAAGCGTGTGTGTTTTTATCGTGTTTCATATGCACAACCGCGCGCGCGCTGCGCCTGTCGCGCGATGGATCGTTAACGAGTATTGTTCCCCGTTGCGGGCGACACATGTTGACAAATGGGATAGACTCGCGGTGGTAGACGTTAATATTGGCAGACGTGGAATTGGCGCTGTCCGATTTCACGAGGCAATCCGCTCGAGTGGCCACTGAAAAGTCGTCATCGATCGAAAACAGTTGTTTGAACCCTCTCGATCGTGCAGCGGGTCCCGCGGGTAACGCGTTTTAAGGAACTTCGACACGCGTTCGGATGCAAACTTCATCGCGCCTCTTCCTCTCTGACGTTGTTTGTTTTTACGCGTCCGCGCAAATGGGAGAACCTGCCACCACCCGCGAATTCGCAGCGGAGAATTGACGATCGTCAGACTTCTCTAATAAAGAGCTCGGCGAAACCGCATTCTCCAAACGACGATGGATCGTTGGTAGTTAGCTGAACGTCGATAGAGTAGCCGGTTTTGATCCGAGACTAATTAATTAAGTGTTGCTAAATTCACGATGTTTAGTCGCGCTACAGCGTGCGGGTAAGGTGGATCGATTGAAAACGCCGAAACTCGTTGCGATCGTTACTCGATGAGCACTCGCGCGTTTTCCGAGCACGACGGAAACTGTTTTGAGGAAGCGCACGAGAAGTAAATATTCGACTGATGAAGCATTCTTAACGAGTTTATATTCACGAAAAAGTGGTCGGGTGGTTCTAATTAAAGTCGCGGCGAGTCCGAGACAGGAAAATCGCAAAGAGACAGAGAGAAAGAGAGAGAGAGAGTTTGCGGAGACGAATTCGCCGTTTGTCTGTGTACATAATAGTCGCTGTACTAATTAGTAATTACGCAAGCGCGCGCGAACTCGAACATAGGAGAGGCAGGAACTTAATGCGCCAACTGTGATCGATAGTCGTTAACATTAAGGCGACTGCGTTACGAGCCTAATCGGGCCGGCCTGGTAGACGGGAATGATTTATGAGGAGCGTAAGAGACGGCGTATAAAATGCATTCAGCTCCATATAAATAGTGCAACGAAGTTGCGACGGCATAACGAAGAAAAAGTACCTTTAAGCGTGACCTTCGCGTCGTTTTATCAAAGTGAGTGAGCGAGTGAGAGAGAAAGAAAACGAAGCACACGCGCTCACGCACGCGGATGAAATTTATATTTTTAATCGGCTACTTAGCCTCGAGATATAAGCATGAGAATATTGCGCTTACGATCTCTCTCTCGTATGCGGTTTTATATCTCCGCGAAAAATATTTCTTATTATAATTGCGCGTTTAATTTCTCTGATTAAATGTATTTCACAAATACATAACTTTCAGAGAAATATGAAACTGCACACGCGAAAATATGTATAAAATTTCGGATTTTTTTTTTTTTATTTCGCAATGCGCGCATAACGCAAATAACAAAATCTGTTTTACGATACACGCCTTTCATATTCTTTTATTACCATTGTGCTCATATCGTGGATCATAAGGGGAGGGAATATATACGATCGTATTTGTCTCGTATGTATCACGGAGCGTTTTTTGGGTAGTTTAGGCACGTAGCGTTGAAAACGTCAGGCAAATGAAACCGGATCGATGAAACCGAAAGCACGAAACTCCTGCGACCAACTGTACTACACTCGCTTGCAAGTTCGGAGTAACGATCGGCTTTATCGCCTAGACTACTACTGTTCGGAAAATACAAATTATTAAAGTTTTAATAACGCCGTCACGCCCGCGAATAATATTGTCTTTGATCGCGTGAATAGAATCTACCATCGATTCTACCTGATTTTGCAAAGTTCAACTTCTCATCGTCGTCGCGCTTCTAACGAGAGAACAGACAGTTTGAATTTGTCGATCGTAGGAAAAAGTAGAGAAAAAGAGAAAAAGAGAAAATGAAAAAGTTTTCTCGGAAAAGTTCGAGATTCGAAATTACGAGCGTAAGGCGAGCCGACTATTTATATAAATTTGCGCTAATTACATATTACGCACACTGATAAAGGATAGCGTAATTTGGTTTTCTCGTATAACAACATTGAATCCGACATTCGTAGCCTTTAACTTTTCAACGCGTGTCATTCGAATTTAATTACGAGAGAGAGAGAAAGCGTGTACAATTTTATTTTATCAAAATTGTAATAATCTATATATATGCTCATACAGTATGTTATTTAAATTAATTGCTTAATCGCAATTTCATGTCAATAAACTTAGTCAGACACAATTTTTTCACGATAATATATTCGCGTTAATTGAACCGATAATTTACAATCCTAAATGTGTTTGTGTGTGTGTGCGCGTGCGCGCGTGTCTGTGTGTAACTGCGCGCGAGAAAACACGAAAATTATATTTGAAGTAGAGACATAATTTTTGTAGCGAACTACAAAACAAAATTTGATATTTGAACGCTCCCGAAACGTTGAATAACAGTTATCGCGTCTTATCGCGCGGACTTGAGTTTACGGACAAAGTCCCTGTATCGTAACGTAGCATCTCTCTCGCCGTATATAATCACCCGATAGATGTCAACAGCAAGTGACATAAGAAAGGAGTTTATATAGAGCATCGATTGGCGGCGGCACGATTTGAACTGAATCGCGGGAGGTACCAAACGCGATTTTGTGCGAAATTTCGCGTGTTTCTCCCAAAGTCGCGCCCGAATATATATAAATATTACCGCGTCTTCCTGATACGTGTCTTTCGACGGAAAAGCAAGAGAAGTATCTCTCTCGTTTCTCTGATAGAAAATATCAGAGGGAAAACTCTCTACCTACATTTTCGGACTTGTTTTTTCCTCACTGAGAAAATCCGTGCTACATGCTCCACAGAATACCGCCGGAGATGTATTATGGACCGCGGATTCTGAAATAAGATTTCCCGCATATACCTCGTCTCTCTTCGGAAGCCGTAGATATTTTCCGTCGCGCGAGCGCACACGCACACATAGACAGAGAGAGAGAGAGAGAGAGAGAGAGAGAGAGAGAGAGAGAGAGAGAGAGAGAGAGA
>NW_018020707.1:299733-375798 GCF_002006095.1 Pseudomyrmex gracilis
GAGAGAGAGAGAGAGAGAGAGAGAGAGAGAGAGAGAGAGAGAGAGAGAGAGAGAGAGAGAGAGAGTTGGGTGTATACATATTTGAGAAATTATGTTATAAAACTTCAGGAATATTGTGTGAGGTGCATAAAATTTGCACACTTTAGTCTCTCGGTATATTGCGAGAAAAGCGAATAATCGTTACTTTTAACAACGCGTGGGTCTGCGCGTGCGCATAATTTTAAAAAGAGATAAAAAATAAAATAATTATTATTCAGTCTTTAACACATATACACATACACACCGGTTTTGGCGTGTTCAAAGATTACAAAAAGAATTCATGACTACAATCTCTTTAATGTCGATAGTTTGTAACAAAAATTAATAGTGATTGAATGTTGATGTAAGTCTCCGGAATGCAAGAGAACCTTTGAAATGCTCTTTTTCGCAACTGCGTTTTCAATTACAGTTCTTAACGTGTAATTTATTGATAAAGACCACGTTGAGCGCGACGCGCTCCATTAGCTCGAAAATATAAATTGGCTAAATGTATGCACACTGTCCCGCGATCTGTATAATAACGCTTCATTAAGAATGCCGCTTGTGGAAACGGCCGTTTCTAGCGAGGCAATAGAGAAGGAGAGAGAGAGAGAGAGAAAGAAAAAGAGAAAGAGCAAACGGCGCATCCTTTTTTAAATTGAATGAGAGAAAGAGAACGAGCAAAAAAAAAGATACAAGCAAGATTTACAAGCGAGCCCGGGCTCTTTAATGCCCGTGCGGAGCGCTCTTTAAAGAGAAGTTCGATAGAAAGTTAAGCCCGTTCCAACAATGAAGACAAACTCCGCCAGTAGACTTCAAATTACTCGCAAAACGAAGTTATTTGTACGATAAAGCGTTTACGTTAAAGAAATATCGGAGGCGAGCACGCAACACGAAAGTGTAATATCCGACTACACGAGCGGAATATATATATATATATATATATATATACATTGTACACATATATATATACACTCACACACACGTCGTACGTATCTAAGTATCAAGTGAATTATATAAAAGACTCTATCTCTCGATTTATTTACGTATTTTTTTCATGAAAACTTTGCGCTCATTTTTACCGATCCAATCCGCTTTTGCGATAAACAACCACTTAATCGGAACTGAAGTTTACAGTGTGGACGGAAAAGACGGCAAAGTTGTTTTCTACCGAGCGAACCAGTAATTAGTAATAACATACACTGGATTACAGACTTAATTAATTAAATGCATATCGACCGACACGCGGGAGAAGGCGAATTCGCAACGTGTAACGTGGTGTCTGCGCTCTTTCACGGAATAAGGGGGACAAAGAGGAAGAGGGGACAGTCAACCTGCTCGCCGCAGCGGTTCTCATTTTCGCCCGCGCGTGCAGATTGCATTTTTCTCTCTTATTGTAAGCGCGTCCGGTTATATAAGCGCGAACCGTGGCCAATGAGTCGTGAAAATTTTGCGAGAAAGTCGCGGGACGAGCAAACAGAGCGCTCGATAACATTTCTCGCTATTAGAGAGCCAATTATATTACCGTCAGAACGTGAAATACGTCTTCCCGAAGTGCAATAAATCGTATACGTACACTCGTCCTTTTCTGCGAAATAGAAAAACTCAAGTGTCGTTGATGACGGGCACTTGTCCAAAAAAAAAAAAAAAGAAAGAAAAAATTTTCGTCATTCTGTAATACACTCTCTCGCCGAGCGCGCGCGCGCGCGACACGCTCGTGCTCGGGAATGAAGTTCTTGTGATTAATTACGCGACCGTTATACACGCCGTGTTTCCATAAATACTTTCATCTATGTAAGTGCGAACCCTCTTGTGTGCCGGAGCTGTATTAAGCCGCGTGGAATTTATAACACGACGCCCACGGCTTCATTTAAAATAAACTAACGGACGAGAGCGAATGTCTTCGTGCGAAATATATACTCGCATTTTCCGTATTTAATCTATTAAACTAATCCCGGAGCGTAAATTTTCCTCTTTGGTCGATGACCTTTACGCGCAATGTCGAAAAATGAAATTTCAATTTTTATTCGAAATCGCCTCAAGTATAAAAAAAGATTACAGTTTATAATTTTCTTTCTAATTATGTAAAAAAAAGCAAAAAAAAAAAAAATCAGATCGCGGGTTCTCTGTTTATTTATTTTATTTCCACGTTCGGTAAGTAAGTATATTTAAATAACAATATCATATCCTTGAACTGTGAAGCCAATGCTTAACGCCCGCGCTATCAGCAATCAGGGACGGTAAAACTAACGGCCTTCACGGTGTGAGCTGTAAGTTAGGATTTCTGTGCAAATTATCGCCTGTACGTGTTTTCCTCGCGTACCTGGAGAAGATAATAGTATCGATTACCGGGAGAAGCAGCGACCTTAAAATCAGACACATCATAAAAGCGGAGAAAGCGGAACAGTGCTGTTATGCGAAATGCGATAACTATTTGTTTTCAAATAACTAAAAATAGACGCATATCTCGCTCCTCGGCGCGTTATATAAAAGTACATACGTGATTGTCCCGTTGTTATGCGTGCCTGTTAAATAAATACCCCGCTGTCATGATCCAAAAATAAATAATTGCGATATCGTACGAGCGCGCTGGCAAGTGCGTTTGAACAAGAAATTAAACAGAACACGTGTCAAATAGAACCTTGGTAAAAATCAAATATCGACATCCCAAGTTAAAAAAAAATTTTTTCTTTGCTATTTAATATTTGGGTCGCCGCATAGAAAATCAACTCTGTGTGTATAATTTCCCGATTAAAGAAAACATGTGATTCAACCGACTGTGAATTGCAGGGATCTCCTTCTTATCGACCGTCGTATTCTCCCCCCTTCTCTCTCTCTCTGTCGCCCTCCTTATTACAAACTGGCGTATATCTGCGATATAACTCAGAATGTCGCATACGTTATCGTCGAGCGTGTCGACCTCGATATTAGCGCATGAATTGCAAAAGCATAATTCGGAGAATTGCCCCGTGATCAATTCTAACGGTTAGACGTATCCGGGTTTTGATCGATTAGCGAGAAACGTCCTCCAATTACTTCGGACATTCATTCGCGGTATATATATTCATTCTTCCGGATTATCAAAAAAGCCCTTTTATACGGGCCTATTATTCTACATGTATATTGATATAACCGAGAGCTGTCAATCAGCTTTACATTGAAGGAAATTTGACACCGGCTGTTACATTCTCGCTTGGTACACGCTCCACGTGCTATTGAATATCGATACCGAAAATTCACAGAACTTTTCAACGACATTTCCCTCGTCAACGTGAACGACTGAGAGAAAATAAATAATAATTTTATAACGCGACTTCTCTATTCGCACGGTCGAAAGAGGGATGTTTCGATCGTTATTCAATATTACAATGTAAATTGAATTGAGGCGTGCGCAATCTGTGCGAGTAAATTATCCACTAATATTTGATGGTAAACCGGATGTAATTATAAGGTGGAAAATTACTGAAACGTGCGCGCTAGATATTACTGTATTCAAGAACTTTTGCCCGTTGTGCGCAGTTTATTACACGTTTTACTACTGTGTTTTCATTATTATGGCGATAATCTGTTCTCTTATATTACACAAGTGTATTTCGTAGTTTTTTTGTTTTTTTTGTTTACATGTGATAGGCGTTGCATTAAGATGAGAGTATAAATTTCAAATTTGATTTACGTAATGGAAGATTATCGTTTATTCGTCACATTTGTTACCGCAAGACAACACGTTAGTTTCCGAACACTCTGTATCTTTTAGCTTCTATGCGATTTTCCATAACAAATAGCCCTTTGTGAAGACTCATAGCAAGATCATTCCGACCCCAGAGAAGGTCAAAACACGTTCTGTATAAAAAGATTATGGAATACCGTACGCGGAGAAAGTGAGCTAGCTATTGTAGAAGAAGAAAAGCCGGAGTAGAGTTGTTCTCGAGTGTCCCTCTTTCACGTGACTCCATCTCGTGCGCTACACGTTTGTTTATATTCTTTCTTGCCACTTAACCTTTCCGATATTGGTAAGCCGAGTCCGTAACAGTTTCCGCCTTGCGGTGACATACAAGCGAGGTGTATGCAACAGCAATCGATGAACATGAAATGTATCTGTTTGTGGGCCAAACGCGGACGCGCGAGTGATCGATAAGCGTTGCCTTCCCCTCTCCTTTCTCTCTCTTTCTCTCTCTCTCTTTTACGCTCCCTTTCTCTTGCGTTAAACTTGGAGACATCTATTTTCGAAGAAAATTATCGCCGATGAAGAATTTAAAACCTTAATTAAATTTTTTTACGAGATATTTTCCTTCGTTGAAAAAAAGGTAACATTAAAAATTACAAAAAATAACGTTGAAAATTAAAACGTAGATTATGTGTTACTTCAATTTTATAAATGTCACACATGTGTAATTAAAAATTACGCGGCCAGTTTTGTATTTCCTTTATCGGTGTTTTTATTTCTAATAAAAACATGTTCGTAAATATATACAATCTTTCTTTAAAATCCAATTTTCAAACCGGTGTGATATATGTTTGGCGTTAATAATCGCGTGTTTCGCGCCTTATCGCGAGAGACACGAAAAGCGGACGCTTTAGTTTCGACGTAACGCAGATTTCACTCCGTGGCTCGGACTTGTCCGAGGTCATGTATACGAGGAGGTGTTCGCGCCGAGAGAAAATGAGGTCGGGTAGGATCCGAATATTGCACGAAGGTTGAGCAGGTTTGAACTCTCCCATTGTTCCTATCTTTTTCGATAGTTTCGACAGTCATTATACCGAGCTAAACTGAACGAACATTTTCCGAGAAAAGAAATAAACTTAAGACGAAAGTTTACAAATCAGTTCACAAATGGCAAAAAGTATTTTCCGTTAAAAGCAAACGGATACAATTACGCGCAACCAACTATTTTCTTGCACAATAGAAAATTATATCGCGAAATTCCCTCTTATAATTCTTTTTAACTTTTTAACTTTTTTCAAAGTATTTTATTCTTCACTATTTTTCAGCAATATTGCGAGAAAGAAAATGTAACAATATTTGATATTTTCTCTGTTACACACATTTTTGTAGAGAGAGAAATTGTCATTATTATGATTAAATCTTTTTTCGTGTGTGATTCAAAATATTCTGTATGATTTAATAAATTAAAACTTCCCGTCATCGGTGTGTGTTGCGTCATTCAATTCCTGTCATCTGTTGCCAACGGCGTTTTTTGCGATCTCGCGAAACATCATCGCCGGTAATTGGAAAATGTGAGTCACACACTAATGACATTCTCTCCACGTCTCAATAGCGCGTTTGTGTTGATCTCTCGCAAGTCGTAAACGAGAATAACTCGCGCTCGCTAAAACTAAATGACGAAGTAATTCAGACAGCTGTTATTTCCGCTCAACTGCGGTCGAGTCAACTTTAATTGGATCAATGAATACATTAATGAATAAATCACTCAAGCGATAGAAGAAAAAAATCAATAACGACCTTTTATCCTAGACGCTAGTTGCATGTAACACGACAATTGTCAGCAAAATATAAATCCAGAAACAAATCGTATCAATTTCACAGCGGGACGAAATCATACATATAATCGCATGCAATGATTCGCGTTTTAATCTCGAACGTTAAATATATCGTTAAATTCGAGCATTAAACTCGGTCTTCGAGAGGCGGCTAGACGTAAAAACGCGCATGTTTAAAGAAACGGAGAAAAAAGAAATGGAGAAACGCGCGCGATAAGCAACGTTCGAGAGCCGGAGCGTTAGAGCGGCGTAAATTCGCTTTTATTGCTTCATGAGTAAGCGAGAGACAAGGGAAGCGAGTGGTTTATTGAGAATTACAGTGATAAATAAGGTGAAGGCGGTGCGCGCGCGTGAGTGTGTGTGCGTATGCGCGGACTCGAGCCGGAATGGTCACCACTTCGCCCAGATTCGTTACGCGTGCGTGCACACACGTGCGTGTAACGTGGCAACGAAACTCGCACCGCGTATATGCAAATACGACACTTTGAAGCCAAATGGAATTTCAATACCGCCTATGAGATTTTTCTTATCGGACGAGTACGTACATATTCACGATGACCTGTCACGTGAATAATAGACGAATAGGCTAAGGATCGAGCGATCCGGATATATTAACAAAGAATGTGAATTTATGACGATATATATACTTGTATCTATATTTACTAACGGCGATATCTCGAGGCGGAAGGAAAGGTTAATGCGCATTATATACATGTATATATATGTGTGCGTGTGTATAGAATATTCTCTGTCACGAAATCGTATTAGCTTTCTCCGATTCAAGGGAATTGATCTTGTGTGTATAGCATACGTTATCTCTTGTGTTATGGCCGCATCGTGTAACGTGTGTGTAGATACGTTCTTACGATCGCGTTAATTAATCAAACGCAGCTTGCAGATTATAATACGGGCGGTGCGTTGGCGGTGCGCGGGTTATTGCAAACAGCATTAACTATTTTCCAGCGTAATATCTTGTTACAGTTATCAAACCGCGTGTAATTCCCGCGTTACATTTCGGACGATATCATATCCTATTACGGCGCGCCTCTTTGCCGCGTGCGCGCGCGCACGCGAGTAACGAGAAATTTATAATTTATCTCGGCGACTAAACAGTTAACGACGTATCTCGTTGCAAGGACAGCCGAGGCATTGTATCTCCGAACTATGTTCCTCTTCGGCAGTAACGAGTTTCAGACGCGCGGCAATGTTTTCCGGCTCGTTTGCGGGAACTGCATCCAACCGCGCGGCAACGAAAAATCTCGCGGGACGACTGAGCGACGAATTTCTCATTCTCGAGCGATGTTACGTTACTTGTTACCGTTTCGGCGAATAATAATGCAACTTGACAATTGATCGCCGCGTTGGACTCGAAGATGCGGAATATTTCTTAAGAGAAGCGAATTTTCTTCTCGCGAGATTTTGCCGTCGAGAAAATCGATCAGCAGAGAGGAAAAAAATTGAAAAAATAATAATATCCTTCCTCTATTTCTTTCGTGTTTAAGCTCAGATAATCACTCGTATTTGAGATAAGCATCTTAACCGAGACTATATTGGAGTATAAAAAAAGTAGAGTGAAAGAGGAGAGACACACACACACACAACAGTTAAAACACATATAACTTTTCCAGTTTTCTTCTTTAACAACTTAATCTATTAACTTTTTATATAATCAAACTAAAACGTTGGAACTAATTGTATAACTTATTGCATAGAATATTAATGAATATCGACGATACATCAACACAAAATTCACGGAGAAGAATTCATTATGTACTCGTGTTCGTTATATCTCGTACGGCAGAAGTTAGTAGCAATTGGTTACAATCGTTTTGACAATATTCTGCTATTGAAAACTCGGAAACCGAATAAAATCAATGGCGAGAGGAAAAACGAGCATCGCAGAAGCGCCAAGATGAATGTATCGATCGTCGTCGAGCCTCGGCCGTCTCTCCATGTCGGCATATATATATATCGATCCCTTACGCGTTCGACGTATAAAAATAATTGTCAAACTTAAGCAAAAGTTTGAGTCTACGACTGCTGTTACGCTCGAATAGTTCCGCCAAAGCGATCTTAAAGTTGCCCCGATGCTCTCGATTCATGATTTCACACAGAGAGAGAAGCTTTACGCGAGAAGAAGGACGCGCTCGGGATAACTTTATGAATTTTCCAAGCGCGCGACGAAGAAAGTTTTCTCTGAAATACAAACATTAATGTTAAAGCGACGCGAGACAGCTAATTCGCTCTCTCATTTCAAAATATTAACTTCGGTCGCAATCGCAATCGTTTGTGCTCTTTATTAATTGCCAAGTTTTCGTGCTTTGAAAATGTAAGCTGGTTTTTCACTTTCAAAAGCGATGCGCGTAAACTGGCTGAGAAAATTAATGAAAATACTATGTAATATAGCGTGTCTCCTTTAATAAAGAGAGCGAATATATATTTTAACAAAAAGAACGTAATATCGCGTGTTCTCACGAGAGTCAATTTGCGATCGCGATTATCGATATGGGATATTAATAATCGTCAATTTTCCTCGCTCATAATTTTTGTTTTATTTCTGAGAATTCTCTCTCTCTTTTCCTCTCTATTCTCTCTTTTTCCGAGATTAATTGTCTTAAGGATCTTATTCGTTTCTTCGCAAGTCTGGGACGTGCACGGACAAAAGGGACGAGATCTTTTTTTTTCTTTTGATCAAAAGAACTTGTGTCTCATATCGTTGCGGGTCAACCGTCGTTTCGCATTAATGAGCAAAGAAATCAGCAACGCAGGTATCCGTAGGACTGGTCGTGGTATTTCTGGCGCTTCTTGCGCCCGGTTAAAATGTGACAGGCGCGGAATGATCTGAGAAGAGAGGGAGAAAGAGAGAAAGAAAGAGGGCACTCAAAGTTTATAATCCGTGTTCTTCCATCTGCATTACACGAAACTGCTCAAACCTGATAAATTCTAAGAATATACTTCACGATGACGGATGTAATTTAGGAAGTTTTAATTGTGACTCGTTCTCTGTTGAATTCCTCGCCGAACTTCTTAAATTATAAAATTGCACCTTTTCGCACATTTTAGTTCAATTTGTTGGAAATCTTACAACAAGTTACTTTATTTTTCTTTATTTGGCACATTGACATATTTATATATATATTTATATATCTATGCCAAATAAAATATATAAATAAAGCCACTCGTAAAATTTTCAACAAATTAAACCAAATATGTTTTTTATATAGCATTTTGTATTCAATCTGATTTAAAAAGTTCATTATACTTAAATCAATTTCTCTCGCTACAAAAATTGATGTTATTATTTTGTTCCTTCTTTATTTATAGATACGTTCCTGGATGAGGCATAAAAGAAACACCACATGCTGATTCCTCCGCTGAGTCAACGCGATGATGTTTCTGTTCCCGCAAGCTGACGGAAAATTTACGTGGGAAGGTGAGTAAGTCACAGAAGTATTGTAAATATTCCAAGAATTTGATTAAGGAGTCATAACTTTTATGTATACAATGTTGATATTTACAACACAACTGGAATATGTTTCCCAAAGTACATGACAAACTGTTAAAAAATATTTTGTCTCTTTCTTCTTTTTAAAAATAAATCTTTCAATAATTTTTTTTTTTTCATTATTGGCATTAGATTATTGGATAATAAACAATGTGTCAATAATAGAGAGCAAGAGAAGATCTTGAATATTTCAATGAAAATATAAAACCTCTTTGCTTGTGAAAATAAATTTTCACTCGTATATTTCGTTACGTCAATTTGATGGTGTTTAATTAAATTTAGTAGAAAACTTTCGAATGAAAACAAAATAGTAACACTAATGTGAATTTGTTGTAGCTTCTCTGCAATTTACTCGGTTTACTAGAATATTCATTAAACAGGATGAAGTAATCTTTTTACGCGAACTATAATTTGCCGCGAGAAAGTAAATTCAGCTTCCGCCTCGTGTAAAGCGAACTCACAGCCACGATTTCATATTCCGAGGAAGGAAAGTATTTTGCATAATTTATTTTACTGCAACTTCTTTCCACCTTGTCCTTTTCTCCGCCTCTTTCTCTTTCTCTCTTTTTCTCTCTCTTTTCTCCTCACTCCTCGTGCCACATTACCTTCTCTTAAAACTCTCGTCCGACTGTCTCCACGCCAGCCCGAGACACGGAGCCTGAGACCTGAATTGAGTGTATGACAGAATCAATAATCTTCTTGTTTCTCAAACAAGATGATTACTTTCTCGATATTTTCCGCCGATATCTGTCCTTTTTTTTTTTTTTTACATTTATTTGTTCCGCGCTAGAAAGACGTCATGTAATTTGCAACTTGCGTACACAGTAGAGTACAAGTTTATTTTCAGTAAGTAATTGAATCGCGATTAATTAAATTTTCTCGCATCAAACGTGAAGAGATATAATACTGAGAACTTTTGTGTGTATTGATTCTGAGTGTCTAAAGTTTATATTCATTATCGGAATATCCGCCACTCTTTGAAATTTTCTTACTCGACAGCAAATATTGTATAATCATCGGTATGTGTATTCGGTACGTTTGAAAAAAATAAACAGAAAAATAAATTTCTCTCTCGTCCGCTTTTTATTCCGGAATTAAAATATTTTCGAAATTATTTTTTCTCGTCGAGATTAAACACGACGATCGATCGCAGCAAAGAGACTCTCAAACATGGTGCTCGCAAATTCCCGGGCGGACTCGTAGTCGATAATGTCGTGCAATTACATAAAATTACACACTCTGTACTACGTGCACTGTCAACGGACATTTACGAAATCACGAACGAGAGCCCGGAGCAGTTCGCAGGAGTGGGAGTATCGTATGGTCACTAATTAACGTGAGATTAACGAAAGGTTATTAATCGCAATAATTAATACAAGCCCAGAGAACACGGAGAGTTTGTCTCGAGCGACTTGGATATGCGACGGCGATCCTCGTCGTCGTCGTCGTCGTCATCATCGCCGGAGGCGGAGTTGAGACGTCTAGCACTTTCGAGAATGAACAAGAGAGTTTTGCTCTCTCACGAAACGGTCTGTTCAATAGAACAGAAATGATATTAATAACGCTCGTAACTGCTTATCAAATCATATAAATCAGCGCTGTCTCTGTGGGCGTCGTTGTTATTTGTCATACGCGAACTAACTCCGAGACTCGCTTTCGAAATTGAGTTAACGTTTGACGAGTTTAATTACGACGAGTATATTTCCTCTCTTTCTTTCTCTCTCTCTCTCTCTCTCTTCCTCTTTTTCTTTCAGAGAGCACATGCTTCCATTTTTCATCAAAAAGCCGCGAAGCGAAATAATTAGCGGTTAAAAAACGGAAATTATAATTCCGAGTCGGGCTAATGGATTGATTCCAACAGAGCCCGGCTACTATTCGCCAGAGGAACAATGTCTATTATGCAACGTCGAGATATATAACGCGAGTGCCTCTCCCCCCGAAATTCCTCTCGACGTGAAATTTCGCGCAGAATTTGGCGCAGAATTTACCCTCCGCGGTGAATCGCCGCGATTTATTCGGCGACGCGGCAGTAGGCGCGAGAAAAATAGTCGACTTTGTCGTCGTTGGATGTGTAACGTGGAAGCACGTGCACGCGTGTTGTAAACTTGGCAACGCATAAAAGCATGCAAATTGCAACGGAGAAGCCCGAGCTATACGTGCTCGGCTTAGCGCGCGAGGAAAACGGCGGGCACGTCGTCGTTTTATTTTCCGCGTTTAACTAACTTTATCCCGCGATCTGATAAAGGGACAATGCCACTGCCCTGTCTTCTGCCTCGTCGTCGTGTCGTTTCGCGAAACTGATTTGCCGCCGCCGCCGCCGCCGCCGCCGCCGCCGCCGCCGCGGCGTGATGCAACAGCGTGTCGTCGCTTTCGCATGCGCTTTTGAACGTCACGCTCCGATTTAAGCTGTTGAGCGTGATCGCTTTTATTGGTCGTGTCATTGATTGATCGCGCGCTCATTGAAAGGTTGAAGTGAAATAGAACGGGAATGATTCGCTCGATTCTCCGAGGCGTTATTAAGTGATCGTGTCAAGGCCACTTCGCCGTCTCCATAATAATGATTAAAAAGATTTTCGCTTTATTGTTTTAAGCACAGCTATTATAACGTTCAATCAAGAAATCCGTGGAAGTAATTATATTCCGCTCTGTCGTACATAAAGAGACGAGTATCAATTTCTCATTTGCATCGGAGCGCGCGAGATTGATAATACACAACCGTTAGTCATACACGGCTCAATATATACATACTATATCGCCCGCGTAAGCAATTCCGAACAGCGATGAATTCCAAATCGCGCGTGCGCGCGACGAGAAGTTCCTCAATCAATGCCGGCCCATGAATTTTCATTTTTCTTATTCATACACACGCTTTTCGTTTGCATAATCAAGGTGAAACGTATCGAAACGCAGTCTCCGAAGTCAATTACGGCCGACACCCCCGCTGACATTCGAACGCAAAGTTTATGCAGCAGTCGACTCTCTTTCAATTCGTTCTATGTCTCAGGGCGAATAAATTAAAAAAACAAAATCGCTTTAAACAGAGCTTACGATTACGACGGTTCATAAAGAAACGGAGAAGAGAAAGAGATAGATGGATAGAGAGAGGGGAGACACGGCGTGAGATGGTATCCGTGCTGTTCTAATACAGGCATCGTGTGTCCCCGTTTGAGGTCACGTTTGATATTCTAATTGACTTGCTTTGCATATAAAAGGACATTCGGCCGACGCGAAACGAACTTTAATTACGTTGCGAGTTCGCGTTTGCATCGTTAGATGCCGTGGCCTCGCTAATACCGGACGGAAAATAATCTTGAATAGTAGGAAAACTTCGTGGCCGATTGTGTAGCGCGTTGCTGCACTGGATGGCGCGTTGTCTTTAATCTCCCTCCCTCCCCCTCCCACTTCCTCGCGCTACCCTAGAGATAATCTTGAATCTACGAACGAGACAATATAAAACTATGAGAAAAGCTCGGTACGAGTTTAAGTTACGTTGCCCGACAGCAATATCGACCGACGAATTTGCAATTCTCACGGTCGGATTTAACTCCGTTAAATAAACATCAGTCACAAGAGAAGGAAACCGTTCGGATGTTATACAACATTGATCATTTTCGGAATGGTTTTTTTTTCTTCTCGAAGGGAAACAATAAAATTAGATAGAGGGAAGGGAAACAATAAAATTAGATTTACGCGACGACGCAATAAATATTATTTAGCGCACAAAGAACAGGTGGTGTAAAATAATATCCGTCCTATGTCTTCAGTGGGTATAAAATATACTTATGCGTTAAAGTACCGCGCGCGCAGAAGTTTCTTTTATCCCACACAGTTGCGCATTCTTCCTCATCTAACGTTATAAAAATAAAGTCTTACTCGCGCGGAGAGGGGGATATTATTCTCGGTAGCCAACGCCCATTGACTGCAATGTTACACAATTATCTGCACCTGTCGCGAGTGCAACCGGATGTTTGCATAGAACACAGACGGCCGAATAAAAAAGGATCCGACGACGACGACGACGATGTAAGCTGACGACAAAACGGAAATGCGACAGAGAAGACGCGCTATTATATACGCACTCTTATATTTACGTGTTTCGTCGCGACTTGTCTATAATTTTACGCGTTGCCCTGGAGAAATCACTCTGGAATTACATTTCACTCGCACAAAATTGTTTTATTCTGCTTGCCATATTTCCCGAAGGTGTCGCGAGGCGTGCGTTCCCTTCTTAATACCGCGAGACGGGGGGAGGAAAAACTGGGAGGATGACTCGATGGGGTGTATTAGTGTCACGCGGAGACAATTCATATTAAATTTACAGCGCGGAAAGTAAATAATATATTATTTGAGAGCGCGTCGGATTAATTCACACACAGTGGAATTTCTATTCGACCGTATCGAGAACGCGAAGCCTCGGAAGACGAGTAAGAGGTCTGTGAATCACACGTCGCTTAAATATATGTACGTTTCAATGTGCATTGTACTTGTGTCGCCCTTGTGTAATTCCGTCTGTGTTCTAACGCGGTTCAAGATTCTCGAAATAGGATTCTCATGTGCTCCGAGCTAAAAGAGAAGAAATAGAAACGGATTAGCGGAGGATAAGCTTTTTTTTTTTTTTCACGGAGAACAAGAGTGAGAACAGAAATTCGGTGAGGTCGTATACGAGCGCGCGGAGAACCGTAAAAAGAAAAGCTGCCGTTGCAGTTACAGGGATGAGAGGAGGCGTGTCGTGCGCGCGCGGAAGGGAAACGGTAAAGAAAACGCAGGAGATCTATTTCGACGTAAAAAGGTTGTACGCGAAGAATGCGACATTCAATCGAGTTCAAAGACCAACTACGAAATAAATGTTCAACCATTTTCAACGAGCACTGCTTACTCTTTTCTTTTTTTTTTTTTTTTTTTTTTTTTTTTTTTGCAAATATTGAAAACGTTGATTCTCACGGGCACTTAAAGCATTTACTTTATCGCACACAATGTCTCTCTTTTCTGTCGTATATACTCTCCAATTTTCCGCGTAAGACTTTTCCAGTTTACGGCGCTACGACACGACGATAATAGACAGCGGACGAGAGAAAGAGAGAGAGAGAGAGAGAGAGAGAGAAAGAGACAAAAGAGCTTCGTTGATTCTCGAGAAGATATTCCATGATCACGTACCGTCGCGAGGCGGAACGAGCATTATTAAAACCTAAAGGAAAGAGAAGAGAAAAAAAATAAAAAATAAAAAAATCGGAGAAGAAGGATGAAAGAGAAAATGGCGAATAAAATGGACAAACAAACGGGCAACTAGCGCGCGGAGGCGGGATGCATGCACATATACCAAATTGAATCTGGGGATGTATTCCGTAAATAAATAAAAGCCCCTCGAGTGACAACAAAGCTATGACGGGCGGCGGCGAGCCGGGAAAGAGGCGGGAATTTACAGGGTCGTTACGTGTCTCACACGTGCACAAGCGCGTGCGTGTGTGTAAGTGCAAACGCGCGTGCGTACACGCGCGCGTAGTAGTAGTATTTATACTCCTCTTCTTCGCTGTATGAATGGCGATCGCGAGAATGTGCGACGGGCGCTCGTATTCGCGCATGCATATATGTATACACACACACATACATGTGTATGTATACGCGACATGTGAATAAGCGGCGCGTGAAGGACCGATTACACGAGGCGGAAAAGACCGGTGTCCGCGTTAGCGTTTCCTGCATACGCCCGCGAAAAGAACGGGCAAGTAAGCGAGCGAGAGAGAGAGAGAGAGAGAGAAACAAATGCACTCTCGTGCGCGCAGCACGTGACACGAAAATTGCATGAGCACCGCGTCGCGCCGTAAACAGCTTCGAAACAGCGCGAAACAGCACGGCGGTGTCTTCGAGTTAGCCGCGGAAGTGCAGCTTTACACGCGATCGATGCTACCGATGGCGCGAGAACATTGAATCTTCTCACGGGTGAATCCGTGAATTGATTGCTAATTAACCGCGCGTAATATCGACCACTATTCGCAAATATGCGCTCGAGCGTACGTGGTACGCGCGCGCGTTCTAAAATAAAATAATGTAAAAATGTGTCGAAGTTTACGGTAATTACACTTGACGGCGTTAAATGCGCAATGACGCCTATTATGTGAAATTCAATTACTCTCAGAGTTACGTACGACGCGAGAGCGGAAAACTTCCGTCCGCGTCGAGAGCGTGTCATTAGCGGCGCCGGCGGATTAGCGGAATGTTCCTCATTATAGCGGCGCGAACTCCGGTCTAACTTGATTCAACCTGTACAAAGTAATGTCGAGCGGAGGGCCAGAGGGCATTGTGGTTACACTTGTGTGCCTGCTCTCGCGCTGCAACATAAGATAACGGGGGGGAGGCGTGCGCGTTCGAAGAGGAGGTTGGCGGGACGGAATTTTGGACGCGAGATAAACGCGAACACGCGGACGCGCAACTAACCCGGCAAATTCGCGAGGACGTTGTTGTCGCGTGTCGCGTTTCTTCTTGTGAGAGCAACGTGATCCTTGGAAAAATAAACATACGAACGATATTTAACGCGAAAATTACCGTCGCGTATTGACACAATAATGTCGATCGCGGATAATGCGTTTATTTCATGTGGCCAATTGCAACGGGCAATTAATGATCACCTAACGCGCGTACGATAACGGGCATAAATAATTTATGCGCTCAACATCCTCATCTCCCCTCCCCTCCTTCTGATGCGCATATTAATATGAAATTTATCAACAACAAATTTAGCTCGTCAAATAATGCGCGGTCATTTAATCGCCCCGCTTACACGACGGTTGTTCAAAGTTTAAATGTGTCGCGCGGGTTACAAAATCGCGCCGAACGAGAATCTTCTTACTTATTCATCTCCTTATTTCCCGTGTGCTCCATTTTCTCTTTTCTCTTTTTCTCTTTTCTCACATATTGCCTTCTTCCCAATCCCAGAGGGACTGTAATGAAATACAGACGCGTTCGCGCCTCTCTTGTTCTCGTTTGTTGTATATGTTTATTACGCGTTGCATCGGAACGCGCTTCCAAATTTATTGACGATAAAGCGCGATTGACAGAAACATGTGGGAGAGTGCGCAATGCGCTCCGATATTACGAACGCAATCGCTATGATAAATAATTTTGGCCATCGCGCGTCGTTTCATCGATTACTCGTGTCGTTTATTAATATACGACCGGATATTGAGACCCGGGAATACATCAAAGGATATTGGATTTTGATGAGATCGCGGACGACGAAATATAATATTCAATTTGTTTCAATTCGTCCCCCTCACTTCTCCCGTCTTTTTGCCGCCGCGTGTAGAAAATTCAAGAACGAAAAGAATACCAAGAGAGAGAGAGAAAATCCGGCGCAGGAGATTAAGTGAAAGTTTTCTTGGCCGAGGGATTCTTCTTCTTGGCAAATATGTACTCGTCGGTTTAAAAGCGCTCGAAACGACAGAACGTCGTCCCGAAGACGACGATTCTTTCGAGATCACGTTCATTCTTCGAAAACACTCGCTTCTTTCCGGCACTTTGTACAAATTTCGCCAAACGAGCACCGACGATAGGGACAAATCACTGCATAATGGCCGAAAGAAGTCGGCCGGGAATATGGGTCTTGTGCGGATGAAAAAGGAGTTCGGAGCTTTCGGGAACTTGGCGGTCGCCAAGCGGGTTGCTATAGTAACACGTTAGAGGAACCGATAAAATACTGTCCCGCCGACGCGCGAGAGAGGACGGAAGAAGCGGAAGAAGCTAGCGAGCAATGGTAGGCGACGGGCGATGCCAAAGCAGAAAAGACCGTGGGTAAATCAAGGCGTCGAGAGGGAGGCGGGGGCGCGTGTAAAAGAAAAGAGAGCCACGTTGAAGTATTTATGTAGCCGCAAAATGCAAGCACTGTGTCTGAACAAAAGTCCGGACATCGCGGCGAAAAACCAACCGTCGCGCTGAGCGAACATGGGCAATACTCGCATGCATGTACAACGTGTCATATTTCTCGAATTTTCATTCAGAAAATAACAGTGTTCATTTTGTAGATACGCACTCGCGCAAATATATTAAAAAAATATATATATATTAAAAAAATCATGTACTAACTCAAATTAGTTTCTAGATGTTTTATAAAGTGGTGTCAATTTTTTTTATTAAAATATACGCGCGTATAAGCGCAAACGCGTCTACAAATATTTATATTTTAATTAAAAACTATAGTATGTTTTTTTATATCCAAGTTTCATCACTAGAGAAAGAAAATATTTTTCAAAAAAAAAAAAAAACATTTTTTTCGAATTAAAACACGAAAAAAACGACCGAATGTTCGGGATTAAATAAAAGCCGATAAACGAGGCGCACTATTCACCCGGTATTATCAGTCACTGTGGATAAACCAATTTGTATCCGTTGATTATTTGGGTCAATGCAGGATAACTGAAAGCTTTTACCTCGCGGCGGATAATGACTGATAGTGGTGAGAAAAGGAGGGAGGGAGAGAGGAGAGGAGAGGAAAGAGGAGAGGAGAGGAGAAGAGAGGAGAGAGAGAGAGAGAGAGAGAGAGAACAGACGTTATGCGTAATAATATTCAACGATGTGTATGTACATAAGTATAGAATGTCTCGGAATAGAATATCGTCGCTGATATTCTATGCAAACGTTTTGGTTTACAATGGAAATTTAATATCGACGCAATACAAAGCATCGCGCTCCAATAATATCTCGCAAATTCTTTGTGAAGAATACCGTTGCCCGTGTGCAATGGTATTCGGTGATGTGCAGATAATGGCTAAGTTTATTGTTGAACTTGAAAACCGAAATCACAGATTATGGCGGAGAAAATACGGAAATAGCAAACAACGAAAGAGAAGCTGCAATTTGCAAAAACTTTTAACATTTTATACATCTACCAGATAACTTACTTATACATCCACCAGATAACTTACTTATCGTTGTTTAAGTTTTTTAAACAAAAATATCTATTTAATAAAATAAATATACATTAAAAATGAAATAAAATAGAATTAAATATTATTTATCAGGAGATGCGAATTATATTTCGTTTTCTTTTGTTACACGTATTTGCAATAAATTTCACAAAAGGTTCATACTTGTCCTTATTTTGAAAAAATAAATAAAGCATTATTATGAAATGAAAATTCCGCGTATTCGATATTTTCTCATATCGGAAGCCAAACAATATTGCACGATAAACAAGTATACGGTCCGTTGAGTTTATTAATTACATCAATGCATCATTACAAAGCGAGAGGTATTAATTATTCACAGGACATCGAGAATAATAAATTAAATGTGTATTACTAAAATGGAAAATAATATTATAAAATAACAAAAGCTTTCTTGACACAATATAACTGGTTGAAAAATGTATTTTTGAACAAAACCAGCTCTGCACACCTAACGAGTAATTAAGAATAAAATGATGACTTTAAAACATCGCCAGCAATATATATCTATATATTTTAATTTTATTCCTGACAGGAAATAAAAAACTTCGTATTATTCCACTTTGTTTCACGTCAGAATTTTCAACTAACAGAAACTCGTTCCCCGCGCGTACGTATAATAATTATTATTTCACTGTGTACCACTAACATATTACTACATTCATTAAAATAAGCAATTATACATAGCAGCGTAATTATTATTATTTAAACAATACAAATGAAGAGAATAATTTAACGAAATTTGAGGCGCGTCGAGACGCAGATGCCACGGCATCCCGTGCATTTTACCGTGTGAATACCTCCTAATGTATGCGGCGGAGCGAAGAGAGAGGAGAAGACAAATCAAGTGAACGAGCACTAGAGGAGATGGCAACGACCGGATACACACTCGTTCGAGCGCTCTCCGTCTCTCTCTGTCTATTGCGTGTCTTTTCAATCACACGCATCGGCATATGATTGTATATTTCTTTACAGCAGTCTCTCTTCCTTCTTTTTTACGACTGCAACATCGTCGTCTCTTTCTCTCTCGTTCTTTAAAGGTATGCACAAACACGCATGTGCATTTCAACGGAGCGAGACACGAGCGTTGTACGGCGAGGAAGAGAGAGAAGGACAAAGAAAAAACCGGCGTACTCTCTTCTATTATTCCGAATCAGTTGTCATTGTCGATGATAAATCGACGAAAAAAAAAGAACGCAAAGAAACGCGGAAGCCGAGATTAGCACACGGGAATTATTGTCTTACGTCACTGTTCAAATTTTTTGGTTATTCGTAAAAACTCGCCTCCCCTTTCCCCAAAAAAAGAAAAATTACCATGCGGCAAAAAAAAGAAATATTTTACGAGATTTGATTCGAGGCGATCGCTCGAGTTCAATATTTTCGTCGCTCGAAAAATATAACATGCAAACCGGTAAACTTTCGCACAACGGATCAAAAATTCCTATACAATGGTCTCGCGCGTTAGTTACGTTACCCGCGACTCCCATTCGAAACTAACGAAACGAGGCAACAACAACAACACGACGACGTGCTCGTAAAAAAAAAAAAAATCTTTTTTTTCGCTACCCGCGGAGTCGACAATTTCCGCGCCCGTCCGCGCTCTTTAAATTCATCGCTCATTCATACCCGTTTTATTCGACGGAACGAATCCGGGACCCGCCGGCAGCTGGCGCGGCTCCAATTCACTCCCTTATGTACCAGTCGTAGCGATGATATCAGACACACATCGCAGACACGGAATTAATTTTCGTCACAGTACAAACAATATTCGCGGCATACACGGTCATCACTTTAATGTGTGCAGCTTATAGCTTAATAATATATATAATATGCATATATAATAATCGTAATAATAATAACAACAACAACAATAATAATAATTTCTCTGTGTGTGTACACATATTATGTTATATTATTATTTTATACTATTATTTTATATATTATTTTATCATTTCTATAAACATATTGTCAATTCTATAAAAAACTACATACGTAGCTTTAAAGTTATTTACATTTTGGCACTGTTACACGGTGGTAACAAAATGAATCTCATTCCTCAACACAAATCGACCGTTTAATCGGCCGTCGAGGCTTTAGCCGAAAGTGACCATCATCACGTTCCAGCGGCGGAACGAAACATCGCGCGCCTACAACAGATCAGTTGACAAGCGGGTTGACCCGTATTCCACGAAGGCAATTGTATACTTTTCATCATCATCCTCGACCGCGTGCAAGCCTCTTGCGGATGAAATTCTTCTGGCCGTGATTGTGTCACCGGAGACACCGCACGCGCGCGCGCGCGCACATGCAACACGCACAGCGCCGCATTTGTGCAGATCGTAGCAACGTAGGAGTTTCAGGTACAAATATTTAAATGAAACACGTGTTCAAATTCACGCCGCACATACAAAACAGACGATCTCTCTCCTTCTCTCCTTCTGCTCGTCTCGACGCCGCGGATCTCCTTCAGTTCCTTCCCTCCCCCTGCGGTTGTGCCACCCTTTATGCCGCGGAGTTCGCGCTTGCGGTACGTCTGACAATGCACACACGACCTACCGGGTGTCGTTCCGGGAGAAAGATCGCCGAGGTCGCTTGCCTTCCCAGGCTGTCGTTGTAAATTGGCGATACAGAAAGTCGCGCGCGCGCATATTCACGTGTTCTCCTCCTCTCTTTGTAAGCGATTTCTTAAACCGCGCGGGAGAGAGGCGCGCAATAACGAAGTGTGTGTGTGTGTGTGTATGCGCCAGCACACCGAAAAGGGTGCTTTTTCGAGGTACTTTCGAGAGAGCAAAGTTGGTCACGCAAGAAAAGCGCTGCGTTGCGAAAAATTCCTTGAACTCCAAGTGCTCGATTTCTCGTTACTGTAACTTTTCACATTTCCCCGGGTTTATTTGCGGGAAAACTATTTATATAAAATACAAAATTCACGAGACGAGATTCAGAGCTTTTTCTTTACACAATTACGTAAGTAATTATTTAAATTTAAATTTAACAAGAGATTGAATAATTCTACTTGATGAGTTTGTAAAAAATGAAATGATGTGAATCTCGATTAAGTGTCGGCGCGCATTCTAATCCTAATGACATAATGCGCAGCTTGCGAGTGTGCATGCAGCAGCCGCAATAACGCGCTACCACCACCGCCGCCGCCGCCGCCGCCGCTGCCGCCGCGCGTCGCTTCATTCTCGGATTCATTATATGACACAAGCGCGGCGGCCCGCGCGCGATGCAGATATCGATCTGGGCTGGCGTTTAATGTCACTCGCGATGTTGTTTCGTTTAAAATATGCGGACGACAAAACCTCGATATTTAGCGCGACCTCGCTCATCATTTAATAACGAACGATTTATTACTCGGCGCAGCGCGGAAAACAAATGTCACGGAGACATCTTCACTTAATTGATCGCTAAGACGTTCGGTCCTCTGTGTGTGTATGTGCGTCGCGACTCGAATGATAAAAAATGCTTCCCAATCGATCACAATCGGAATAATCGCGAGGAGAAGGTAACGAGTTTCTGAGAACTCGCAATCTCTCTCGGGTCTTTGCGGCGAGAGTTTAAATTGCGAGAGTCTTTAAACAAAAATACTCCGAGTTATTCTCTGTAACATCTTTAATAAAGATATGTTTGTGGAAGCTGTCGTATAGAAAGAAGAGCAAACAGAGCTCGAATCTTAATTTTCATAAATTTTCTCTTTCTGGAGTTAAGTAATGTACAGTTGTATATCTATATATCTTGAATACACAACTAGCAGAAATGGAAAGCCGTAATGTACACGCACACACACACACACATACACGTACATACACACGTACGTATGTACGGCATATGTGCTTCAGCTCGGAAAGCGTAAAACACTTACTGAAAGTTGAGAAAATAAATAGAAACCGTGTGATGTGAACATGTGTGTCCGTGGATCGTTTCGAAAAACAATTTTTAATACTCTAATAATAACCGTTTTATATTTGTTCCTTTTTTCGCAATTACGACGGATTGTATACAAAATATTAAACGGAAAATGAAATTCTCGTTACCGGGAATCGTGAAATTATTAAGCGAGATTAGTTTTCGAGTTACCAAGAGAGAAAGAGAGAGAGAGAGAGAGAGAGAGAGAGAGAGAGAGAGAGAGAGAGAGAGAGAGAGAGAGAGAGAGAGGCGCGAGCTACGTTTCGGTATACTCTCGCCGCGAGAAACCGTGAATGGAAGTGCGCCAAATTAAAGCCAGGCATCGTGGCTTTTAATTAGAAGCTTAAGACTGTGCGTTAGGATCGTGCGGCTTCCTCGCGTAAATTTATGTGTATAACGACGCGCGACTTGTGTGCGTGAACTTAGTAGTTTTCAGGTCATATGAATAGACGACGATTCCTTATTCCGAACGGTGACATTTTGGTCTTTTCAAATGTCTTTGGGTATATAAAAACTAATTAAAATCTGTCGGGGTTAATAAACTTATTCCATTATCGTTCACGATTTACTTCGAAAATTTTTTTCAGGAACATAAACATTTATGGCGGAAGACAAATTACACAGATGACCGGAGAGTTTTTTAAAAAAATGTGAAGAGAGAAATCGTGAGCATATTAAATTAAAAATATGACAAAACTAAAATTAACGAGCAACTGTGTAATACTTGAGTTCGGAATTGAATTTTGTCTCGCGAATAAAAACATGCGCTGTTATCAGACAAAGCCAAGCAAAATCGATTTGCGACTATGCTTGTATAAGTCGGTCGAGTTCGTAGCGATGGTCGGCACAGCAGCGCTCCGAAATACCGGCATTACCGACAACCAAGCGGCATAGATCACGCCAAAGTGGATTACGAGCGATTAACTACTCAGGATGTATTTCCAGGTAGCGATAGATCCCCTCCGTAAAGCGGCAATAAAAGCCGCGTGCGAGCCGTTTATTTCGGATCAAGTAGCGCAAATTCTATTTCATGAGACGCGCGATTCGCGCAAGAGCGAATTGATTTTTTCCTCTCTCTCACAAAACACACACAGAATCTCTCCGAGAGAGAGAGAGAGAGAGAGAGAGAGAGAACCGCCAAGTTTTCTAAAACTTTCTCGCATACATCACAATTAAGACGATTTTAATTAAACGATAAATTTACGACGAGGGAGGGGAAGGTACAAATATATACGCGGCGGGCTCAAGCTTGCGAGGAAAAAGGACGCAATATTGCCGCTAATACGAACAAATGGAGCGAAAATCCCGCGCTATTTTTCACTCAACGAGACGATTTCGTATAAAAACAATAGAGCATTTTACTTTGGGCGAGTGATGTCTAACTCTCTCAACGTCTACCCGATGCTCAAATTAAATCTCATCATGCCGAGAACGGCAAGAGCCGCGAGTCGATTGCGCGTGTCGCGTTCTCGTTCTATTACGCGTATTTTTTCAGCGGCTTTGTACGATCGCTGCATTAACGTGCCGGTGATTAGCGACTCTTAATTGGACAATTTGTAATTGCGTGCACAGGCTTATGCGCTTTTCACGTCGATAAAATGCTCCGAAATTCGGCGCTGAAAGTCACGCGCGCTTTGCTCTAATCCTAAATATATTTTGACACACATAATATTTTTGTTACTCGATCCGCGCAACTGCGATTCGAGATTGTTTTTTTTTTTTTTTTTATCATTTCATTAATACAAATTCTCGATAGTGATAAGAGATCGCAATTAAAAGACAAGTGTGCGAAATTCCGGGAGCATTAAACTGTGAGCGAACAAACGTAGCGAGATAATCAATGTGTATCGAAAAATGGTGATATATTAATCCGCGATAACCTTCAGAAACAATTGATATCGAGCGTATAAAACTCGGGTTCGCGATTTTTACGATTTTTACAAAGAGAGAGAGAGGGAGATAGAGAGAGGACGCGCGCCAGACGGCTCACTCTGTTTTCATTTTAAGCACCGAGTTGCATGCATTGTGTGTGTAAATAAAGAATTATCTTTTTATTACTTGCGGACGTCCGCGGAAAAATGTTGCGAGCGGTTTCCTTCCATTTTCGCGAGCACACGCCACACGCTTTTACGCTACACGCGCTTTTTTGTGTTTCACAAACTCGTGCATCTTGCGCTGGAAATACGGCATTAAAAAAATTAAACTTTGAAAAAAGATCGCAATCCTTGCTTCGTATTTTCAAAACTCAATCTAAAATATTGTCGGAACGTTTGCAAAACATCCTGTCATATTCCGCGTATATGTATTATGTATGTATATATGTATACACTCCATCGTACCGCGAGATGAGATATTGTCAATTCGCGGCCGTCAATCGTGCGGATCACGTCGTCGTCGTCGTCGTCGTCGTGCGTGATGTCGCGTAATTGATCAAAACAATCGGCGGCAGCTCTCGACGAGAGTTCTTTCTATTATCCCGATTCCAAGTCTCCAATCGCTTCTTTCAAACGGGCGAGATAATTCCGCGCAGCGACATGGCCTCGCGAAAATTTGCGCGAGATCGTCGAAACATATTTCTCAACAACCGCGAGTGTCTATATCCATCGCGGGAAAAAAATCGAATCCACGCGCACGAATTTATTTCACGGTGTCATTGGTCCGCGATATTTGAGGACGATAGTCGCGGGCGGACGGGCGCGATTTATCGCGTCACGCGTGACGAGGCGTGCGACCGCATGCGTCTCGCGAATAAATTCCGAATTTTGCTCATCATTTAATCCTCAGCCGCGATAAACTCGCGTAACACAATTAGCTCGCGCTCTAGAGTCGTTACTCACGTTATTACATTTTTTCATTTTTTTATTTTTATTTTTTTTATTTTACCGTGTCACAGTTGTTACCTCGTGAAATAATGATTTTACATTACTTACTGATATAATCTCACGCGAAAAAGATATTACGTATTCATATGTATTTTTTCTTTTACTTTGCTTGACTGATATTCTCTTCTTCGTGGAATAGAATTCTTGTGCAAAACTCGTGCTACAATTAATTAATTATAACAGTTAATTATGGAACAGTCGGAAATGTCCGTCACAAATGTATTCGAGATTTTATATCATTTAATTTCTTTCTCAGTTTTTTCGGTTTCATAAATTTACATTACAATTGTTTAAATTATTAAATTATATCTCGTTTCTCAAAATCTTTTCTTCTATCTTTTTCCATACTCTCGTTTTTACAACACTCGATCGGACCATCGTGTTTACACGACACACGTTAGATGATATTTAAACTCCGTCTCTTGTATGGCAGCTATAAAAAAAAGAAAGTACATAGTAGCAGTTCGCAGATTCTTTTTGAATTCCGTGGGTGTCTTCACAGAGCGAATCAATATTGTGGAGAATATAAATTCTTCGCAACTACGCATTTTTTCTCGCTCCATCATCCGATGTCGTTACAAGTTTTCCTTATCGCTAACAAATACCCGAGTTAATTATTTTTCATAACACGTGTTTTAATACATTCGTACGTCGCTAATAAATACGTTTTTTTTACACTTTGAGCACGAGTTTTTACGCGAGTCGATCCTGTGAGAGAAGTAACAGCGGTTACGAGCCCTCTTTAACGTTCTTTGCCGCGAGACGCATAATCTCATAACGAAAGCCCACGAGAACCCGAGATAGACGAGAAATTTTTTTTTTTTTTAAAGTATATTTAGAGATTTTTAAGAGACGGAAAGTTGCAAATTTGTTATAATGTATATACATATATACACACACACACACACACACACACATATATATATATATTTGAGAGAGCAAATTCTAACCTCACGTTCTCATGCATTATCCATAAAGTTCGCGATGTGCGCGAGATCAGCGAAAATCTCGACGTAATATTTCCTGCAGTGACTTTTCCTTTAGATCTCTCCACGGTGCTTTAAAATAGACGCCCCGCAGTATTGACGGCGCGGAGATTCCAATATTCCGGCGCGTAGATACAATCGCGTTTACGTAGCTATTTGTGTGAGTTGTTTCTCGCGAGAATTTCCGTCATTGTGTATATGCGTCACGTTGCACAAACGTCACACAACACACTTGGCTAAAAAAAAAAAAAAAATAAATAAACAAAAAAAAGCTTTTTCTCTCCTTCTCCGAGATATCTCCTTGTTTTTTTCCCAGAAATATATATTCGCACATAGGAAGTTCAAATTCAATCTTTAACAAAATAGCTTATAAAAAAAAAAGATAAATTTTCAAACAATTAGCACAGATAACGAAATTATATCAATGAAAGAGAATCGAGTTTTCGCGGAAGAGACGATATTAGATGATAATCGGAAAAAGAGACCGCTGTAATTCCGTTCATGCGCGCGCATCTGAGGGACCCGTTCGGAGTGTGTGCACGATAATTGGCATATGAATCATACTCTCGGGCGTAACCACGTCCGTCGCGCGCGGGCACAAGTTGTACACGCGCTTGTGCCATGTGTGCGTCAGGAGTTCAGATTGCAGAGTTGCTGCTGCTGTTGCGGCTGCTGCGATGCAAAATATGCATACAATGCAAAATAATTATTACTCAAGCGGGGAGTAGCTCGGCTAATAACGGAGTCTGAAATTTTATTAGATTGCGTAGATGTCGAGAGATCGCGGAATGTTATACATATAGATGTATATACACGTAGACGCACACCGCGAAAGCCAAACTTCGTCTGCTCCAACGTTGAAGTTCCAATTTCAATCAATAATAATACTATCACCGCTTAAATTCAGCGAATTTCACGTGATATCCGAGAATCGCTAATGCCTCATCGGTATTGGGAATCCCGTTAACGAATAATTCAACTTTGTTTTCCGCAATTAAATATAATAGCTAATTATTTTATAAAGTTCGAGAAAGAGAGAGAGAGAGAGAGAGAGAGGAAGTATGTTAATAATATTTGTAAAATCGCTATTATTATTTTCGAGGAATAAAATATTCCTCGAAATTTAATTAGGTATAAATAATATCGTATAATCAATTTTAAATATTTCTGCATTTCCTGATAAAATGTCGAATTTAGAGAATATTATATACATATGTTTGTTAGTAAGCAAATGTTTTACTTCAAGTTTTTCTCGTCCGAAACTCTTTCTGTACACGAGATCATGTATACGAGAGCTATTTTTCGACGACGAAATAATCAACCGACTTTTCTCCGAGCGCACTAAGCTAGAGAAGTGTCGCGCGCCACGTCAGCAGAGCGTAATTAACAGTTCATTCAACCAGTTCTGCGAAACGTGTAGATTTTCCCGCGCGAAAACGCGCGTTCCCTCTCTCCATTACGCTAAAAAATGAAATTCCGCAGGTGTGGGCGCGAGCGCTCCGCGTAATACGCGACATGACTCGTATAACAATATGATATACATTTCAATGACTCCTTAACGATCCGCACAACGCGCGGCGTCCACAAACCTGTTTATCGAGTTTATCTCGCAACAACGCGCGCTGCTCGCGATATCTATCCGGACCGTAATCCGCGAGTATATATCGAGAGAGATTTAAGTCGTTTGCGAAACACGCGATACATTAGCGATTGTTTTTTTCGCCGATACAACGCGTTTTGTTTTGCCACAATTTCTGACCTAATTTCCGCGTCTGAAAAAATATTCGAAGGATAAATTAATAAAAAATTGAATAAAAAATCTCATGAATTTAATAGTCTGCACACCATCTTTCCTGTCATTAATTTCAGAAATTGTCGTTTCCGTCAATATTTTCCTCGTTAAATTTATTCGCGTACGAGGAAATATCGACATATACACGATGAAAATCGGTAAACATACATTATACAAAGCTCCAAGGGAAGAAAAAAAACCATATTTCGCGATGTTTAAAAGTAGAGAGAGAATAAACAAATATCCAGTTAATAATATTGCGCAAACGAGGACGTAATGATCTTTTTTACAATACGTCGCAATTTTACGGTCGTCCGCGTGTGCGAGCAAATATTGGATACGCCGCGATTATTATTACTTGTTTTATTGGCCGTGCAAACGAATTTCTGGTCGCGACGCACGTCTATATGCCTGCACGCAAATACGTGGACGATATGCATTGCAGTTTTCGATCGTGTGCGCGCACTTTTGCGCTCGCGCCGCGTACAGTCCGATGACGCGCATCTGTACGCATATGTCAAACACAGAGACAGAAACGGACGGTAAATCGCTTTTACGAGCGCCGCCGCGACCGGACTCTATCCGCCGCCCTATGTCGCGTGTTCCCCTGCGATCCTGCGCCCCCGTCGAACGTGTCATTTGCCGGAAATGTAATCGGAGCCCCGCGGGCCGCGACTGATCGCGCGGAATGCGATTTTGAAGCGATGAAAAAAAAAATGTTTTTAAGCTCGTGCGCGATCGGATTCATTAGAAGAGCACTCTTCGAAAACGGTTGGAAGAGAGAGAGAGAGAGAGAGAGCGCAGCGTTTAGAAATAAATTGCAAGTCCTGTTGCTTCTGCTGGTGGCAGATAAGCGTTGAAAATAATTTTGCGTCTCGCCCGCGGGAGAATGGGCAATACGCTTGGTGCGCAATCGACAATTTTTGGTGCGCTCTGCGCGATGTTATTAAATTTGTTTGCGATCTGATTCCACATCTTCTCTCTCACTCCCATTTCATATACACGCTTCGGTTTATATTCTCCGCAGTTTTCTACGTATGTATTTTTGTGTTATTAATATCTGCCCCGCGCATGCGGATACATTTTTATCTCTATTTTCGTCGATATTGCATTTATTGGATTTATAACAGAATATGATAAAGCTAGAGCTAACCCAGCTACTTAATAATTTTTCCAAAATGTTGTGAGTGAAGAATATATGTATACATGTATACATATGTGGTACGAGAGTTTTCATATAATCGTATTCTTCTTCGTGACACGAATAAACGTTGCACGTCGACGTTAAGATATATAGTGTGTGCGAAAAGATGTACGTATATAGTTCGTGCATTACCAGATTACAAATTTCGTATTATCAATATTCGCGCTCGCGCGTCCGCGCGTTTGCGCCACCGATATCACTCGTCGAGTGTTGCGCGTGTAACATTTTGTCTCTTTCCCCCGTGCGCGTGGGTGTTATTGCTGGAACTTTCAAGGAAGCGACAGGATGCTTCTTCAGAGCGGTTATTTCCGTAGCCCGCGCGCGACAGGAGAAAACAAATTCGCGGAATTGCAAAGCGACGCGCCTCCTCCTCCTTCTCCTCCTTCTCCGGCGATCCCATCGCGCAAGTCTCGTTAGAAACTTGCGCGGAAACTCTCTTGTGCGCGACGCCGGATTTAATATTAACAATATAACATCTACACTTGCGGGCAAGAGCTGCAAGTCACACACAATCGAAAATCCACGTCACATCGCGGTGTTGTACGTGTATGTTTCGACGGAGAGCGCGCGCTCGTTGGCGTTTACGCTCTGATTAGGAATAGTTGTTTGCCTTGCAATAGGTAAACTGCCAACGTTGGTGGTAATTATTCGGCCACCGTTCATTTGGAAATAATCAAAATGGGGAAGGACTCGACGGCTCGAATTAATGCGTTTACCCGAACACGGGTCCCCTCCCCTGCGCTGCACACTTCCATTGCGTTAACGCGATGTGTAATTACGTGTGTAACCGGCACAATGTACGTGTATGTTCGCTGGGAATTACAAATAAATTCTTCCGGGAGTTCTCGAGAAGAGAGAGAGAGAGAAAGAGAGCGCGCGCGCGTGTGTGTTGTCGGGCGAAAAGTGTGTAAAGCCTCGGGGATCGCGCGAAATGAAAATATATTATGTAAAATAGGTGTGCGTGTGTACATCACGAACATACCGGGAGGATAACGAGACGCTCTCACTCAGGTGCGCGACACTTTTTTTTTTGGCGCAGTGATTAATCAACTATACATGTACGAGGTTGCGCTGTCTGAGCGATAAAGCGGCATGCACAAGAGTCGACCAATAAAAAAAGAATCTCTCGCCCTCCGTTATCTAATGCTCTAACTGTTACACGCGAATCCCTCGTGCACCATCTTTCCCCTCCCCCCCTTTTCTCACGTAAAAACTTTTGTCGGAAATATATTCGCGCGCACGTGGAAGATTCAGATCAAACGCGCGCGCCGTTTAATAAATACGTACATACGTGGCAAGAGCAAGCCTCTCACGGCGCACCGAGAGATTCGGGATTTTAAAAACCTCGAACGCTTGACCTTTCTAGTAAATATCTCCGGAAACTGCTGCGGTATGAACCTCTGCTGGTATGCAATTTCATTAAAGTTACGATTTCGCTGAGAGCTCTCGACCAGAGCGCATGGGAGATATTATTGCGACATTTGCCGCGCGTACAAACGGGCGATATCGGCGCAACATGAAAATTAAATCGACTTCTTTCCAGTTCTTTCTAGTTCGGTGGCGGTTTAAAAGCTGCGCCGGTTAAAAAACACGCGCTCAAGTAACAACTTTGGAAGTAATTCACATCTCAATCATCAACTTGAATTTCTTAACATATTTTTGTGCGCGCGCGTATCCATATTTTCAAATTAAAAAACTTCTTCTAAAAATTAAAATTAATTTAGCAAAGAAGAGAGTTTTTTAAAGTGACAAATTTTCTTCATCAAAGACACAATTTGTCGAAATGCTGATACTGACGAGCGGAATTTCACCGACAGAAACTGTATGCGCGAGTTAGTCGAAATGTCAGCCATTATTGTCTCGATAACCGCCAGGGAGAAACGCGACCGCCGCGAGATTGTAATGAGATTGAACGAATCATTAAAACTAATTTTGATGACGAACTCTCTGTGCGTTTCGCTCTCGTTGTAGCAAACGCCACGCCCGTTTTATTTCATATATCGGCGATGTTGGCGTTCGATCGTGTGAATCGACGTAGAAAACGTCGATACGCAAGTGAAGATACCGCGCGTTTTGCTTCGCGAAAATAAAATTAAAATGACGAGACAATTAACGGGAAATGTATTTTTATAAGTTTTAAATCGTAAAAAAAAGATCGTTTTGTCGAATCAAAAACACTCGTGTTATTTTCTCAATAAATATATATATATAAACTGAATAAAACTCAATCTTTATAAAAATACAATATCACACAAGCAACTTCTTTTCTTTCCTCCTGTCGCGTCTAGTTTTTGTTTTTGTTTTGTCAAACTGACACTTTGCCGAACCAGCTTAATTTCGATTCGGTGAGCACATATACACGTACGCGCGTACACACCAAGTCGTTTCTACTCCGGTCGACAGTTTCGCTACGCGACCGGCTTTCCTCGCGTTTGCCGGAAACGCGCGTTCACGTCTCGCCGTCGGGAAACTATTGACCGTTCATAACATTTGTCTCTCCTCTGCGGCGCTCTCCTCTTCGATTTGTCACTTGTCAAATTTTTTTCGTTTACCTACGTAGGAAGGAGGCTCGATTTGCAAGCCCACAAATATTGTGATTATCACGATACAGAAGTGGCAGAAAAAAAACTAACAAAAAAAAAAAAACAAGAAAAGAGATTGCGAAAAAGAGACGTTTTGCAAATTGAACGAATTTGTCGACATTGTGAAGCACACTGACGACGACAGTGTGCCGCGGCGGAAACGCTAAACCGATTACACTGCCGAACGTAAATTGTCGTAATAACTGTCGACGAGAGAGTAGAAAGTTCTTAATTTGTATTGAAACTACGTTGTGTTATCGCGTTTTAATATTTCGCGAGGAATTTTTCACCCGCGCATCCGCGTTTACTTTGATTCGTTCGGAAAATTTCACGTTGGACAAATTGATAACGAATTTCGCGCGATGAAGATCGCGTGCGCGAAAAAGTCATCGGTATCATCGATCGATCGATCGACGTTCAACGTACGACGCATTGCGGGGGATGCTGTGTATCGCGCAGTAGACGATACACTCCCGATACAGCGAATTAATGTTGCAATCTCAACCGTCGTAATGAAAGAGACGATGTGTGAAATTCGAACTTTAATTAAGGGAGCCGCACGGAGTTGATAAACGAGGCGAGCAATATTTTTAGGGTCGCCTTGTTGTTTCATTGTTTCGTATTGTTTGTGTGTTGCCGCATACACGTTTTTGCTCCAGTGGAATAAACTTGTGCTTCCAGCGAGCAAAGTTTGCTTTGTAAGATTTATTGTAAATAAGCAGCGTTTGTTTATTAACGCTGAATCTATTAATACACGCAAAATGAATAGACAATTTTGTTATTTGTTGCTATTTGTCCTGTAAATACACGATGTCTATTTCCCTCTTCTCTCTCTCTCTCTCTCTCTCTCTATCTCTCTCTCTCTCTCTCTCTCTGTTTTTTCGTCACATTATACTGCAAAAATATTTATCAGAAACTTCGATGCTTATCTCAAAATACATTTTCTGGATTCTATATAAAATGGAATTGCGTTGATGAGAGAAGTCGAGATAGCTAATATTTGTACAAGAAACACGTTAGCTCGAAGCGAATGCAAATGATCGATCGTATCACAAATTATACAAGAAAAATATATAATATCTATAAATGGAACTCGACACAATCGTACATCAAAAGTTTCCTTGAAATCTCTCTCTCTCTCTCTCTCTCTCTCTCTCTCTCTCTCTCTCTCTCTCTCTCTCTCTCTCTCTCTCTCTCTCTCTCCATCTCTATCTCTCTCTCTCTCTCGCTCCTTCTCTCTCTTTGTATGATATACTCGCGTTACGAAATATTGACGCAATATACTGGCGCCTCAAGGCTGTCAAGAAGCGAGAAGGAGTTAGGCGACTATTTGTGATACGCGCGGAAGAGATGTCGACAAGCTTGATCTCTGTTTTATCGACGCTTTTGATACGCGAACACGATATAATAGCAATTATTAATGTAACCGCGGGGGCATTAGAGATCAATACATACACCGCGCTAATTAAACCGCGCCGATTATTACAAACGTACACCAAACGCGTATAAACGTTTGTTGCAACTCAATATGAGAAAACGCTCTTCTCTGTGTGTGTGCGTCTCTCTCTCTCTCTCTCTCTCTCTCTCGAAATTAATATGTGTATTTCCGGCGTAAATCTTACATGACATCATACATCTTCGCATTACACGTCGCTGCCGCGTATACATGGATCATCATTTACCGTAGACAAGTTTCCACGTGGATTCAGAACGAGTCACATCCATTATGCCCCGAGGACGAGGCGTGCGCTCATTTATTTATCGAGTTTAAAACCTACGAATTACCTGCTAATGCTACGCGAGCAAACTCGTATCCCGTGCGTTGTCTGTGAATAAAACATATTGAACGCCAATAGGGATGTAATAATCGTGCGTTTATAAATTATGCAATTCGGCGACATTTGCGCCTAATATCGATTGTCTCTCAATTATTCATTGACGTGCACAATTATTGCAATTGTTTTTTTTTTTTTTTTTTTTTAAATCAGTTCTTTCAGTGTACAACTAATTGAATTCGATCAACAATCTTTCGTATATTGTGTAATTGAATATAAAAAAAATAGGATTATATTAAACACACAAAAATATACACAAAACTGTTTGATGTAAAAACTTTTACACGTTAATTCTGTGGAAATTATAATATTTTTTGTAAAACTGTGCGAGCGAGAAAATATTGTCCTTTAATTAATTTTGCGAGCAAATTTCAACCAGAAATTTAATTACAGCCAAGACATTTAATATATTGAATATAATATCCGAAACACGTGTCAAGCGACGTTTCATCATAATATTTGCGAGGATAATTTTAATACAACTTGGTATAGTGTGATGGTAGTGATGATGAAACGACTCCATGATAGATTAGTCGACGAAAAAACCACGCCCGTATTGTCATACTTAATAATATCGCGCGGTTTCGATGGTACTCGATCATTCGTTAATAATAGACAGACGGAGTGAGAGATGGGCGAGGCCGTACGTACGCAATTTGTGTAGTATAACTCGCTTTATACTAATTATATCATATAACAGCGGAAGTCCCAATGAAATTTAATCGAGTCGTACGAGAGACGAGAGAGCGCGGCGCGCACAATCCGCCGAATAAATCCCGTCGCGATCGGATAATCCGTCTGACATAGTTGCGATTCGTTCTCACGAAATGCATATTTCTTTCCTTTGCGCACGTCACACGCCACGCGCTAATCCTTCGAGAGAGAAGTTTCGCTTTTTCGTGCGTTATCGCGCGCCCACGTCTCTTCATATATACATTTGTAATATAACACAAGATATATCGAAAGAATATAAAATGACACGTGTAGCGGTTTATCAATATTGCATTTCTCAAACAATCGCGACGAATAGCTGACGCGGGTTGACTATGATTCATCGCGTGTCTAATCATGGTTTGCAAAGCAAAGAAACAAGGAAAATTCTTATCGAAAAATAGCAGCGGAAATAATAATAATAAAAAAAATAGGTTATAAAGGAAAAAAACAAATAACCTCGCGATAAAATATATTTTATACCAGAATGCGCTAGAAGTTTGCAATTGCAACGCATGGGATTTGCACAAAAGACGTTTATCGAAAATATACAGAAACGCGTTGCGCGCGTCGAGCTTCATTCACTTGTCTGTCAAGAGATAATAGCTTGAAGAAATTGCTCGCAGTATGAAGATACATGTAAATGCGGAGCTAGGTTAAAAAACAAAAAAAAAAATAAAAGATTTACGATCCGTGTCAGTTCATAAAATGCATCTTTGCATGCGCGCGCGCAATTTAATTTAATGAATGAAGGAGGAGAAATCGAACGCGTTTCTCTCGCGCGCGATTGCCCCTTTTGAAGGTTTTGCAAAACAAATCAAATATCGTAATACGAGTTTGTTCGTATAATTGAGCGACGAAAGATAAACGGCTTTCGAAAAAAAATGTTATCGCCCGGCGCTAATTACAATTACCGGTGCAGTCGAGCTTGTAATTATCACACGCTAATTAATTTTTTTTTATATTTAATTTTTTTTCATATTTACTTTACGATCGCGCGTTAGATGTTCGTAACGCGGAATAAAATTCGAATCGGTAAATACCGTACAATAGATTTCTATAGCGACCGCATTGATTTTATTTTAATTCCACGTTGCACCGTTGAGTGATTTATTCCGGTCCGTGTCCCGCAATAGCATACGAAACTAATGAAATCCGATGAGTTTATCGCTCTTATCGTTGCCGACCGGATTTTATCTCGCACTCGAGAGTACTTCATGAATTATATCAAATCAGCATGTATAGTACGTTGAGAAAGAGAGAGAGAGGGAGGGGAGGGAAAGAGGGAAAAGAAGGGAGTAAGTACCGTCGAGTAGTTTCGTCCGCACGCTTGACATTTGCGAGACTTAATGCATTCGTAAAGTTGCACAAGTGTTTTCTCGAGCAACGCGAGTATCGTTCGAGAAGAATGAGATGTTAGTATAAAATAATGTCGTTCTGATAGCGATAACGACTGCAAACTTGTTTGATTGCGGCGACGTATTTACGATCGAAAAATAATGTTTGTAGATTGTATTACGCCAAAACGTTTTTTCTCTCAGCATTATCTTATGTCGATAGTTTTTATATAAATTACAATCTCAATTGCTCACACGATATATTACAATGTTTCGCAATCTCAGATCGACACCTGACCTGAATGATTGCAATGAGCATTACTTGAATAGATAAATGTGTAATACCCTATATTCGCGCAATCAGATACCAGAATTGCGCTTTTGCTGCATTTACACATGAAACAAACGCATCGAGCGCGCGCAACACGACCGATAAAGTGTCGCGCGCACTGTGCATACAGTCGAACACAATTGAACGCGTATATATGCTCTACATTGGTGTGCGACATCGATTTGACTCGGGCATTCCCGTGAAATATCATTTATTCGTTATTTCTCTCCTCTCCTCTCCTCTCCTCTCTCTCTCTCTCTCTCTCTCTCTCTCTTCGGTATCCTCTTTTCAGTTCGCAAAAGTACGTTGTCATAAAAGCATTTTATTTGAATTTTCCGAGATACCGCACTTTGCTAGTATATTTCCGCGCCCGGGAAAAAAGTAAAAACACGATTACTCTCCGTTAGAAACGCGAGGATCGATTAATGCGCGCGCGCGATGTGTGTAATAAGACGCGTGTCAAAATTCATATTTCGAAGAACGCAAACGAGAAATTACATTTTTTTCACGATGGAAATAAAAAAAAAAAAAAAAAAAAAACGACCTTCTGAATTTTATTTCTGTTTTGCAAACAAGAGAGCAGAAAGTGCCACATATTTCTTTCGTTTTACGTCATGTTCACAATTTAATTTAATTTTGTTGTCACTTAGTCATTATTTGGATAATTAATTTTATCTGATAACCATAGATTGCGGCATTATCTTTGATAACACGATTTGCGCTAAACAAGAAATACATTTCATCTATATTATATCTGCGTACATACATGTATATCAAAGCTCATACATTTAATAAAGTAAAAAGCTCGCTTATCAAAATGTAATCTCGTTTGCGCGACATTCGGTTTACTTACGCGCGATTATCGCACGCGGAAACGCCAACAACACGCGGGATCGATCAATATCGCGACAACGTCTAAACGACAAATACACAGTCGAAAGTATAACGAAAGCAATTGGAAAAACGTGAGAGTAGAAAACGCAAGAGAAAAAGAGAAAAATCGATACACGTCGTCTTGGTGGGATGGAAGTCCGCCGATCGCAAAAACAGATGCAAATTCACGGATGGGAATAATAAAAAAAAAACCAAAAAAAAAAAAAGAGAAAAACGAGAGAAAAGATCGGCGCGACAAAAGAGGACGGTAATGAACCGCGAGCAAAGAAAAACCCGATAAACCCGAGTTTTCATTCTTACAACCTCTGTTCTGCTTCGCTCCGACTCGCTCGTTTCCTTTCTCGCTACCGACAATCTCTTTTGCGTCTCTCACGGTCTCCCTCTCTTCTTCTCTTCGTGAGTTTTTCTCGCGTCCCTTGACGCGCCTACGTTTTCCATCCCACCTCCTTTCACGCCACTTTTACTCGAGATTTTTTTCGAGGACTTTTACGCCTTTCCGCTTAATTTAATACTGTGAATTAGTAAGGGCCATGAGCGATGAAGAGTCAATGAGAAAAGAAAGTAACTTACAAGAGAGCGTATAGCAGTTTATAAAACTAAAGAAGTAAACGAGGCCGAATTTGCAATGTGAACAACAAGGATGAAAGAAATCGTTAATATCAAAAGGTGTTAGTTAGTCTTTAATATTACTAGCACACAACACAAGCGATGGCAGCTAGTACATACGTAACAAAACTGTATAATACACATATAATACATGTGAAAAAGAACGCATGAAACTCAAACTCGAAAAATAGTGAGACGGAGGAGTGGAAAAACAACACGTTGTAAAGTAAAGTCACGTGTTGTTTTTCCACTCCTCCCTGTCACGTGACTTTACTTTAGTCGCGTTATTAAAGACACGTGACTAAAGTGCAGTCACGTGACTTTAGTCATATGTTGTTTTTCTTCTCCTCCCTGTCACGTGACTTTACTTTAGTCACATTTTTAAAGACACATGATAAAGTCGCGCTCGAACGGCGCGAGGCACTCCCGTGTGCCTCTTGATTAGTACAACATGAATCGTGAAACACATCCGAGAAACGTTTAATCAGCGTCGAGATAAAAGTGGCAACAATCAATATCGAGAGAATCGATTGTGATTATTTACACACGTTTTTTCTGGGAGAACTATTTCGTTACATTATATATAATGGGCACTATTTTTATTAATGAAACATTAACGAATAATGAAAATTAAAATTCACATTGCAAATTTGATTGACAATAAAGAAATCAGTCAGAGAGAAAAAGAGTAAAAACTGCGCTTAAGAAAATAAATTTCCATATATAAATAAAGCAAAAAGTCGTAACGATTGTATACCAAACGTAGCAAAAAGAACACATGACGTAATACGAGTGATGTGTGCGACGTTTTTTTAAATAATGGAAAAGAGAAACGTAACACACATCGACAATCGATGATTGGGATGAAGAGGGAGGAAGGGGGAATATTCGCGACGTATATGACGCGCGTTATCCGCAGAATAACCGACATGGACCGAACAGTGGAAAGAGAGAGAGAGAGCGATTGTGAAGTTTATTCGTTTTGTATCTGCAAAATGCGCGTTTCATATTGTGCCATTTTTCTGATTTTAATCCACTCGTCGACAACGTAATGCACTTGCATAATTAGTGTTTCTTCGTTTACGACGCGAAGAAACGTGTGTTACGTGACTTCCACACCTTTACACGATCGTTTGTACGTGTGTATACACATATATGTACATACACAAACACGATACTGATAATGCTTACGATGCACGTGCGCTCATTCGTGTGTGCGCGCGCATGAATCGGACGTTCTTAATCGTCGCGTAAGAGGAAACGCGATAAATCACTATCGCTGTCAGAGGAGAACACTTTCAATACGAGGAAGATTATGTATTTTGTATACAAGCGCGATATCATTTATTTGACTTTCTTTCTCTCTCTTTCTCTTTCCCCGATCGATTTCACTTGTTTTTACTTGCTACACCTTCGAGCGACGCAAAATTTAAACCGCCCCTGAAATTGTTTTCAGAAGAAGAGACCTTTTGTATACCGATACACATCGGTAATAATTCCATTTTCGCGTTAATCAGAATAATTGTGTTTCGAATAATAAATTAATTAACGATTTAAAAAGCGATAAAAAATATTATATACACACACAGTGAAATTTATGTACGTAATTTAAATACGTGTATTCTCTTCTTAAAAAAAATTGTATACGTTTTAACAAATAAACCGGCACTTAGTTTTTTGTTATTATACGTACGCGATAGTAAAGCTCTCGGAAGAATCGGAGACGGTCTGACTTATGAATATTTATGACAAAATACGAAGAAGAATGAAATAAGATCTCCCGTGGCCACATTATGTATAGCAAAACGTGCGCGCACAGTCCCGCCGCTTTCGTTTCGCTTGCTTTGCATTCGCGAGCTCGTTCATTCGCTTGTCGGAATACTTAACACCTTTTTTTGATACGCGCGTGGTGAACAGGTTTTTTGCTGCGCTTATTTTCAGACGGATGTCTGCAGCGCGCTTGCGAACTGCGTGCGTAATATCGAGGGTCCGTAATAAACGTTTACGTTAGCCATTTCGTGCGCCTGCTAATTGGCAAAACTGCACAAATCTCGTTCTTACAAAATGTACACAAAGTAAGTGTATCGGGCTCTCGTTACACGTACGCGCGCGGCATATGGAATAATAACATACGACGGAATTACTGTAATCTGCGTTTTGTTCGACGAACGGGAACGTGAGGCAATCGATGTTAATCGAAGTAAACAAGTGGACGCCGTTTTAGAGAGATCTGTTAGTAAGCGTACACATCAGAGAGTTGAGACACTCTCGGGAAAAGAAAAATAACGTATATATATAAACGCGCGCATTCAATCTGATGAACAAATCAATTGAGAAGAACGATTACGTAATAACAACACAACGCATAGATTGAATTAATTTTCTTTTTACATCGGAAATTCATTCTCACGGGTTCTCGCTCGACCGCGTGTAATCGACGCCAAAACGTGACTTGTTTCCGGGCGTGTTCGAGCAACGAAGGAAAGAAAAAAAAAACAACCTTATTGCTATACGAGCAACTACACGGCGTACGCACGCGATGCACGCTACGCGGCAATAAATTGAAATAAATATGACGTAAGTTGTATTAAAATAATGATCGTGATGCCAGCGAGAACATATCTCTCTTATACGTTATAAGTTATAATGTATATACTTTTGCGAAAATAGTATCTCGCTCTTTAAACTGACGCGCCCGCTTGCTGCGCGTGAACGCACGCGAAATAAAAGCGGACAAGCAGTAACGCGTATACGTGTACGTGTTACGTATGTCTGTATAGTCCGGCGCGTTTCTGTGCGCGCGCACTTGCGAGTGCAATCACGTGTGAGACTCGAAGAGTTATTTTCCGAGCGCATCAGCTGCGATAAAAAAAAACTCAACCGTGTCGTTGTCGTCGTCGTCGTCGTCGTCGTCGTCTCTATGTCTTCGCGCGTTCTAAACGCACATCGAGAGAATTTATAATATATATTTTTTTCTCCCCGTGTTATTTCTTCTGCCGACGCGGAAACTCGCGCGGATTGATGCCCTCAAAATGTCGATTTTGTGCGCGCAAGGGGAAACAAACGTTAGCTCGAATCGTTTTGCGAGAGAGACGTCTTCGATTATCCTTCGCGAAAGCATTCACGGAAGAATTGTTAGTCACGAGGCCGAGAAACACGAATAATAGCGGTTGTGACAGCGATGTGTATGAATATGAATGCACACATACAATATACACGAGACGCGAACATTAAAAAAAAAAAAAAAAAAAAGTATAAAAATTCTCTTTATTAATTATTATTAAAAACACGCGAGAATATTATCTCGTCTTGTCTTGTTCCGTCTTCTTCTCCCACGGTGTTTTCTTTTTCGCTTTTGTATACCGGGCGTGCGAGTTGTGCGCGAAGTTAAATAAGATATTGTTTGTAATGCGGTTTAAATGCAACACGCAATCAACGTTTGGCGCGGCCGTTCCCAGGTTGATAATAAACGCCGCAGTCTGTGAATAAACCTTTGCTCGATACTACCATGGCGAATATTCCGCGTGGAAACGGCATCACGTAGAGATAGAATAATTAATTTGTATTTAGCAAAATTATTATTGCTGCGCGAGCTCACTCACTTTGCTGCGCGAATCGAAGTTAATACGGGACACACGAAAATTAACACGCGTGTTAAATCGTGTTACACACGTATGCTCGCGGAGAAAGTATGCTTGATAGCAATTGATAATAATTTTGATGGATGTAATTAAAACACCGACCGATGTGTCGAACACGCATATAGACGCGAGCATCGCTCGCGCACGGGCTAATCGAGAATGATACAATTGCTTGCATTTAATCTTTGTTACTACGACCTCGTTCCGATTGTGCTCGACGTGCGTTTAAATTATGCAAACATTTCATTTAATGATTGATGATTAATAAACTAATTATTTCACGAGAATAAACCGCGTCTACATTTCTAGCTGGATATCGATATAACATTCCATATTTAATAAACATTCTCATTGGATTTTAATGTTCCTATTATAATAACGCGTGTTATTTCGGCAAAATGGCAGATATGCAATCACGCGCGAATAACTGATCCGACAAACAAACAAAAAAATCCGCGAACAGTTTACGTCATAATTTCCCGGAAAACTTCTACATAGAAGTTTTTAATATGAATATTTAAATCGCGATCAAAGTGCAGCGAGTTATATTTGAGTGTGAAACCTGGCGGAATCGCGCAGTCCGATAAGGCGTAGGTGTCTCAACTTCCCGTAAACAAGTTGATTTATGCAGATTCTATTGCTTCTCTGTTCGAGTTCTTTGCGCGTGTCGCAGGAGTCGATCCGCGTCTCCGTTTTGATTTTTTTTTTTTTCTACACCAGCATGCAAATCTCGTCGTGTGTCATACCTGAAACAGAAAAACAAAAACGATTTTTAGCACATTTGTAAAAGCGTATTTCTTGGTGTCGAAAGAAGCCAATTGATTTTGAGCGGATGATGAGTCATCCGATTAAAAACGAGTCGACGACCTCCCGCGAGAGGCGCAAATGGGAAACGCATGCGATGGGTGAGGTAAATGCGCATATAAATGCGCGAAGAGGAAAGAAAAAGCAGATTAGGACATTTATTTATCTCATCCGACAACTCGTGTCTCATCTCTCTCTGCGATTTTCCCCGCAAACGTCACAACTATCAAAAACACACGGCAAGCGCCAACGTGACTGGCTGTGTCGCCTTTGTTATCGTTGTTCCGTTTCGCCTTTAACAGGATGGTTGACTTTCAGATTATTACGGTGGCAAATTTAGTGCTCTCTTGTGCAACATGAAATTCAGATTTCGAACAAGCAGCGCGCACCGCGCGTTCTACCGCATTATATCGTCCGTTATTGACCGTTCCTGGCTATTTTCACGGTAAATACCCGCTCTCTGCCGGCTTCGTTAATAACGGGGATTAGAATTTTCAAATTAGACCATAATAAGCTGCGCGCGCGCGGAGACACAACAAAGAGTTATTTCTCTCTGTAATGCGAATATTGCCGTTTTGACCGCGCGATTTCACGCGCGTTTTCATTGCGCTCGATAAATCTCGAGATGCGCGCGTGTTTGACGTATGTATATCGCGAACTCGTGATACGATAAAAAACAAAAAAAAAGTCACGCGATTAAGAAATAATCGAATGCAGCAACTGTTTTACATCACGCGCTCGTAACACTCTCGAGATCTCTCGATTTCAACCGCACTTTCCAATCTAAACCCATCTCCGATTTTATATCTCTCGACTGGATTTCATTTCGCGCGCGAATCTGCGGATATTTAATGACCGCTGCGCGCGTGAATCTCTTCTGTACGTGGCCTAATTGCATTTCGCAAGCCGCTTATTTTCACGGAATCGGAAAACGAAAGCAACACCCGCTGCAACACTCGTCGTCGCTGCAACGCTTCGCGAACACGAAGAAACATTCTCGCCTTGTTTTGTCTCGCACTCTCCTTCCTGCTGTTCGCGCCTTGTCCTCTTTAGGTCTTTCATCTTCTCTCTGAATTCCTTACTCTCTCTGAATCCCCTTCCTCCCTTTCTTCTCTTTCTCTTTCTCTCTCTCTCTCTTTCGTTTCTCGCTTCTCTTCCCCCACATTTTATATTGCAATCTCGTCTCGTTTCTACCAACTACACTGTCCCCTTCCCCGCTCCTCAGACTTCATTACGAAACGTCGGGGGCAAGCTTGTTTGCAGCGTGATTTGCACCTTTTGTCGTGCTGCATGAGCAACGACCTTCGTCCGCGTGTCAATTATGAGTGCGCGAAAGATTATACGCGTGATTCTCGTTTATAAGTGAAATCGCGAGATCTTTCCAACAAATCGAACGGAAAGAGAGAGTATAACGTACACACATTTGCGGAAAACGTAAGGTAATTGCGAAATGAGAAACGAATATAAATCATTTTATTACGCGTGTCGTCCTCGCGATAAGGAACTAAATTCCGACGGAGAATATCGATTCCGACCGTGTTCGCGAAGGCGCGCGCTCCAAAAAGCCAAGATTTAATGCCGAAGGATCTTATTCAGAAAGAACTTTCAATTTTACTCTTATACTCTCGCGTTTTCGCATTAAAAGTATTATCGTACCTATAGAAAAACCTTTTATGCATTATAATTTTAAATACGCGCTACTTTATTTTCGTACCGCGCAATTTTATTCGTTTAAAAATGAATAGAAAACTGAGAATTTAAATTGTTAATTGAAAATCGTCTCGTATATACGATATATACAGATTTTTCTGAGTGAAACAAAACAGAGTTTTTCTATATTTTAATTAATATCCCGTGTTATTATACATATTCTATTATTCTGTTGTAGAAATATTTAATATGCGTTGTAAATTTGTTACACGTATTTGTTATATGTATATCGAAAAAAAAAAAAACAAGTTTCCGTGTTTATTGGTTTCTATTATTTTTCATCGCTGTATTTCTCGTTTTGTAATTGTATTTCAACTCTATTTGATTTAGTGTAGAAAATTGAAACTCTCGTTTCATATTGTTGTTCCACATAGTTAAATATATAATCATATCGTTTAGCTTCTCCGAAGTAGAACGACAAGTACCGCGATCGCGCTTAAAGTTATGAAAACTCTTTCGAAGACTCCTTTCGCAAATCCATAAAGAGAACTATCTCGAAGTTGAGAAAACGCGGAAGGATTCTTACGCGCGGTTCTCTTTTTCGGTCTCTCTCTTCCTCTCTCTCTCTCTCTCTCTCTCTCTTTCTATCGATCCGCGCGGAGCGCTTCGCGACGACAAACACAGGCAGAAGAGCTGACTGCGCGCCCCTAATTAAGTTAATACGTCCGATTAATACGTCCGTGAGATTATACGAACGCTGCACAAGCAAGCGTAGTCCTCCTCGCAACGACGAAGTGATTTTGCCCCAACTAGACAAATTCATATATCGTTCGCGTGCAATCAATGCGAATGATGGACAAAACCTTGGATGCGTTTAACCCTGTCCCGCTTTTCATCTGGACTTTCATTTCAGCTGGAACACGCGTTGCGAAAACCGCGCAACACACGCAACCGCAGCTACAATATCATGTAACAAAAATTTTTTCACACAACGAGCTTTATATTCCTGCGCGCGCGGAAAATTTATTTAAAAATCCGAACGTCTCTCTTTTCAGTGTATGTGTTTTTTTCCCTTTTTGATTCACGTTATATTGATATTAAAGTGAGGTGAAAATATGAGTTAGAGCGATGGACAAAGAGGTTAATTCATTTTGCTCCATTATAAACATTCGCTTAATCTCTGGAATTTTTCTCCAATTCCAATTTCCTGATGGAACATTGTTGGAAATGAATTTTCCCCGTAAATGAGATGCTCTCTTGCGCGTTGTCGCTGATCTCCGTGTATTACATTGTAAAATCGCGCGACACCGTGTGTGCGAGCAAAATCGTTCGGAGTTCGCCGCGAGTTCTCGAAGCCCCGGTCTCAAAGTTGCTCCTCGCAAATCAGCCACGTTGCGCCGCTCGACACTGGTTTCGCTTGTTTAACTCACCGGCATGTAGAATAGAACCGCGAAAGGGGGAACGGAGGAGACACACGACGTAGAAAAGAGAACGCACGAATGGAAGCGAAAATTCATTTGACCGAGTGGCATTTATCATCCAGAAAACCGATTGTAATCGAACGTCGCGCTCTGACGTTTCAATTTCGAACACTATATAATTTCGTCTAACTATCCGCACGAGTCTCGATTGAAACTTTCACTGTGTCGTGTCTCCTCTTCTGTGTCACTTTGCACAAAAAAAAAAAAACCAAGAAAATCGCAATTGCAAAAGTCGCTATTTTACAGATAAAGGCGCACAAAAGTGTCGGGGCCAATGATGGAGCTTCCGACTGGACTAGACATTGTCGGACTCCGGAGAGCAATAATGCCATTTTGCAGAGCTATTTATCAGGCTGTTTCACGCGCAAATGGTTGTTATATATATATATCCCAGTAATCTTTACGTAATGCCGAGAGAAATTAAATACGTTTAAATTTCTCTGCCTCTCTCAACGTTTTAACAAACATTTTTCAGATATATATTCTCCGTTTCCTCAAAAAAAAAACTCAAATATAATAATTTCATATCCGTTGTGTCAATTTTAAGAATTGAAATGTTGAAAGATAAACGTATAAGCTCCACTTACATTTAAATGGATATTTTGCGCAGATAATATTGACTTCCTCATATGAAATATATATATATACGATATACATATATTTAATAAAAAAATAAATATATATATATATACGTATATTTTGCAAAATAAGTTTTCCAAACGCGATCAATATACACGACAAGTCAATGTACAAATTCGACGTAATTTTCTTTTTTGCTCTCTGATTACAAGAAAACTAACTTTTGTAGTGCAATGTGTTTCTTTACCACTGACGACGTGATATTTTTTGGGTTAAACGGATTATCGATTCGACCTAGCCACAGCTCTAACCTCGATGCAAGGTGTGCAACACACTGAAGTATAGCACGCCCAAGTATATACACACGCACACATACACCAGCGTTTTTCTGCGTTCCAGCCTGATACAAATTGACAATTGCGCGGAGACTCTCTTGGAGACTCTCTCACTAACACACTACTTTTCATCGACGTGCTATAAAGAGAGGCATTAGTTCTCTCGTTTTCTTATATAGTCCTTTATCGCATTTCTGATCAAACTTGAGAATAAGAAGCGACCGTTAAAATGGACTATAATTAAGTGCCCTGAATATGTAAACGGTACGTACACGCGAAACAATACGATAAAAGCCGGCGATAAGAGAGAGACAGGCTAACGACAAGAAAGAAAAAAGAGATAGAGCTATTAGTAACAAAACATGAATAATAATGACGGTGTGTAAACGAGGCCAAGAAAGGCCGGGACGAGTTAATCGAACACGCTTTTGTCGGCCACTGGTACTTGGTGTGGTGGTGGTTATCGCGCACGTTTCCATCATATACGCGAATCGCGCGAGTTTCGCTACGAGAGAAGCGCAACGCCCGGTGGTGTATTATAAATAACTTTGAGTATCGTGATGTGTGTGTAACCGCACTCGAAAGAGCAGGCTCTCGCGCGCGAGCGCAACGTGGCTTCTCCTCCGTACATTTTGTGAAATAATGGCAAAGTGAACAGAGAACAAGCCGGGGAAGAAGGGAGAAAGAGGGAGGAGATAGAGACGGAAAAAAGAAAAGAGAAGCCACTTTATACTAATTTCCAAGCGACGATAAACTCGCCGATCTTATTTCTTTGATTTACTCGGACGGCTTAAAGCCGCGAATAATCCTCCCTTTCGCGTATCGAATAGCAATTAAAACGAAAAATTAGATACGCGGTCGTCGAGGACGAAGAAGAAACGCGCGTGCGCCAGACGGAAGATGCTATTTTCGACTTAAACGTTGGAGATACGTTCTTTTTCTCGTCTATTTGCATCTCTTGTGCTCGTAATTACGAAAACAACATCTATACTAGTCGAATACGTATAAATACGGCGGTATAATAACGCGCTTTGCATCGATCGCAGGTGCATTATCTTTGTGTGCAACGTTCGCTTCCGTGATCAAGAGTGATCGCTACAAGAAATTTTTGTGACCTACGCTGATAAATTTATTTTTTTTCCCGCGTTCACGTGGATCCTATATATATATATATATATATATATATGTAAATACATTGTTGTTTGCGCGATATAAGCGTTTAATTTCAACCATGAGACAAAGCGGAGCGAAGCAGAATAATGAATTCAAAATTTATATACGCGACCGTTATAAAATCAGCCTTTAAATTCGTTATTCAAATAATTGTAAAAAAATGTGAAATATTTATTTATTATTAATTCTCAGCGTCTATGTAAATGTATATAAATTACGGGAAATTTATAAATTCATGGGTAAAACAGAATGTTTGAGAATAATGTGGCATAATTAAAATGTTAACATTAAACGTTGTAAAAAGCAAAGAAAAACATTTAAAAGCACCAAAAATAACCGGTTAGTTTTTTTTTATTTCAATGTTTATTTCCAATGTTTTTCTCAGTTTTCTATTGACGTGATTCAAGCAATATCGCGAATTTTTGCGCGATCGACCGCGTGCAGTGAGTCATATATAAATGCATGCGGAACGTGCATACACACACACATACGCGCGCGCGCACGCGCACACACACACACGAGCTTGATGAGGAGATATATGCGACCGCGTTTCGACTGAATCGAATTGGCGCGTGTTATTTTCAATGATAATAATGTTCTCGAGAAATTCCTATTCTGCGGCACTTCTTTTCCTTCTCGCTCCTCATCTCGCTTTCTCACGCATGCACATACAAATGGTTAGATACTCTTCCGAGGGTGTAGAGCGAACACAAAGTAGAATTCCGGTAAAACTTTAATTCGCCACACAAACGCCAAAATCTATAACTTGTACCGTACGTTTTTGAATATCACGTTTCAAATGCAAATTATTTAAAACGCGCGTAAAATATTTATGTAATGTAAAAAATGTGTCTAATATATTATATACGTATAAAGAAATTTTAATTATTATCGTTGCTAATACTGTACGCTACATTATTTAATTACATCCGTTAGATGGTATACATAATAGAAAAAAAAACAAACAAATAAACGGAACATCATTAACAAAGCAAAATAAAACTTTCTGTAAAGTAAGTCATGATTTGCTGTGACCCGAGATAGCTTCCCCTCGGCCGAGATAAAGTAAATGAACTCTTGAATTCACGCGGACAAAATCTGTCGGTGGTTATGCCGGGTCGTGTCATTAAACTTCGTTCTCGTCTCGTCTTTTTTTACATAATACTCGATGACATACTAAATTTGATAGTTTATAACTTCGTTTTTGCTCATTAATGTCCCTCTTTCCGTGTCGCAAACACCGAGAGTTGAAAGCTCTCCAGTGTGGTGTGTTTGTGTTTGCGTGCAAGTGCACGTAGAGAAACTTCACTTTGTCGTAATTGCTAAAAACAAATAATTAGCCGCGCTCCCTAGAAATATTGTATATATTATATGAGAGCCGGAACGCGCGTTTTGCCGCGTGCATATATATAAATATTTCAAATGGCACTATACTGTGTAATATTTATCTGCGAAAGTGCGATCGCGCGAGATTACGTGGGACGCGTAACTGGAGCGTCGACAAGTTTTTTCTTCTTCGTGAAAGTTTTAACGCAATGCGCTATTCTGTGCATCGCAAACTTTAATATAAACATCAAAAAGAAATAGAAAACCGTTGCGCCGAGCAAAAACACACACTTGCTCGTAAACTTTGCAAATTAGGAAACATACAGTTACAGTATAATATTAGTATATAATGTTAAGTAAATTTTTTTTTAAACAAAATTTGTAACAATTTAAGTTTTGTTTCATTTTTTTTTTTCAACAAAATCGGAAATGATCGATCTTGAAAAAAAATTTTCCAATAAGTAAGAGTCATTTTGACGCGTGATTAAAATTATATTTAATATAAAAACAAAACTCGGAAAAAAATCCGGATAAAAAAAAGGATTGCAAAAATATTTAAAAATCATTATTAAAATACGTGAGGCACAAAGAAACGTTCCGATCAACTGTATGTATATTTATGCTATCGTATGCGCATGTACGTATATATACGATATGACGTAGCGACTCAATTAAACACATTCGTCCGGATTGATGCTAAGCATCGGGTCTTTTTTCTTTCAATAAAGACGATGTTTTCTTTTAAGCAGCGTGAGCGTGTGTGTTGCCAACTGACTCATTAGAGAACTATTGCAGCTGTACTCAGCTACAACCATCACGATAGCGCATCGCTAATTAATTATTTTACCGCTAATAATATAGTGCTGCATCCTCGTGCACTACATACTAAGTATTCGGCAGTGTATCGCGTTATTAGAGTATCAAACGGAAGAGAGAGAGAGAGAGAGAGAGAGAGAGAGAGAGAGCTGAATTGTTTAATCAGTTAATTTTAATTAACACACAGAAACGCACCGTATATACAACACCGTATATGCACACACAAAGACTTCCCGTGCATTAATTAAACCGTCGCTCGCTATTTGCTCTCTTCTCCGCTGCTTTAATTACACGCCGCGATCTCATCTCTCAACAGTTTCGTCCTTCTTCATCTTCTTTTTTTCTTCTCTCTATCTCATTGCGTTCACGCATAATCGCGCGACGCGCAATAATAATCGCGCGTGGATAGAGAAACCGCTTTTAAGAGAGATCTTCGAACTCTTACTCTCGGCCGTCGCTTTCCTCGTCTTATCCCACGCGGCGGGAACGTTCATATGTATTACATACCTATATAACCATGTACATACAGATATATGTATATGGTATGCGTAAAGTGCGTCACCGTTCGTTTTTTGTCACTGTCGCATGTCTCAGTGTGCGTGCGTGTACACTGGGACACATTAATGACGTCTCTCGCATTTAATTGTCTAATATTTAACAAAAATATATTGTATTAATACATAACAATATTTTACACAAATTGGAAGTATCGTAAATATTTTTCCATCAGCAAACCGAAGTAATAAAAGAAGAACGTAAAAAAAAAAAGAAAATTTATATTTAGACTTCTCATATTATAAAATTTACGTTGATTATTTTATCACTCTGTTCCTTGTGAAATACTAAAAAAAAAAATAAGACTAAAAATTTATTATCGCGTCGTTAACAGCGCTTCGGCGCTTGCTGATGTCACATTCACATTCATATTTTCTTGATTTACTCTCAGAACCGTTCTAGTGTCACTGTTTCTTTTTTTTTCTCGTACATAAATATTTGACAACTAAACAGTCCCTTCCTTTTCTGAATAGTTAATGGGATGCTGTAAATAACTTAACGATCGATAATGTGAGAAATAAAAAGCAAGCTGTCAAGAATAATCTATAGGAAGAATGAAAAAATACGTTTGTGTGTGATCGAGCAATCGAATGCTATTAATGCACCTCGGTGTACACGCACATGCGTACGCGAACGATGTTCCGCGACACCTGTAGGCTGTGGCACGATGCACATTGCAAGATGCTCGTCGACGAGAAGAGGTCTCTCGCTTAAGTATGCGCTTAAGTATATGCGCATTTGAAGATATACATGTATACGTATACACGTGTGTGGGGAGAGGCGCTAAACCGCTTTTACAGCCGCGATACGCCCGTCATCGGTCGAGGAGAGTTCTTGAACCTTCAACGATCGCGGCAATAAAGGAATTGATTATACGAACAAAATTACGAGGGTTAAACGGAATTAATGAGAGCGTTTCGCAAGCAATTGGCTGCTGGTATGAATAAAACGGAGCAAATCCTGTTGACCACATTCTATCAAAGCAAAAAAAAACGCTTAAGCGAACATAAGTAATAATAATATCGAATGTTTGGAATAAGGAAAATAAAGAGATTTTTGCCTGCATAAAAAAAAAAAAACGTCTTTACAAAAGACACTTTAGTAAACACTCTGCGAGCGACGCAGAATATAAGTAAAAAGTATGAAACCTGCGGGTATTGTACTTTTTTTTTTTTACTGAAATCTTTTATATCTTATAAAGCTGTATTGCTGATTTCTGAACGTTTGCAAACTTCGTAAAAAGAAAAAAAAAACAAAAAAGAAAAAAAAACGAAGCAAACGTCTTGCAAGCAAAAAAAAAAGAGAGATTATTCATGCGAAATGTAGGATACGCTCTTCCCGTCGCTCCTCTTCATGCTCTTAACTTCAAAACAACTGCTTTTACTTTTATCTTTCGCTGGAAGCATTTGCTCCACTTTTATTTGTTACAACCTAATATCTCGGTTTGCGAAAATAGAGTGAACACGCGCCGATGGAAAGACTCGTTTTTATTAATTAGTTCGTTTCGAGGATGTAACGTGTCGCTTTTATTAAACGTTGATCCACCACTACGGGTCGTGTGTTTTCGCTCGCGCGACTGTGCGGAATGAGACGCAATTACATGTGTGCAATAAAAAAAAGAAGCAATATCGCGGGGTTTTCTTTTTTATGGACACATTCGATTATATTCCAACGACTGATTGTGACGTACCGATTCCTCCTCCTCCTCCTCCTCCTTCTCCTCCTCCTCCTCGGTCGTTGCGTGTGTACTGTTTGTAAAATTACAAAAAACGATACCTCGCGAATAGCGCAAAATAATATCGTTATCAAAATACAAGGGCGTTATTAAATTATAGTGAGAAATAACCGCTTTGGGTCTGAATAGCGAGGGTCGCCTTTTTTTCCTATTATTGTGAAACCCTCTCGTCGAGCGACCGCAACGACGACGATATTTTGTCCACACGCGGGCGCATCAAGCGGCTCGCGCGCGGGACAATACTTGATCAACGCGCCAAGTACCAAGGACGGTACATAGGCGTCTGCATTAGTGGCCCACGTGCTTTTCTATATGTATATATATATATATATTTTTTATTATTATTTTTTCTCTTCTTTTCGACGAGTCACACGTAAAAATCAGAAAACTCGCAGATGAGGAGCCGTCCGCGGTGCGGATTACGTTTAATTCGCGCGACAAAAGCCGAGTCTTTGAAACTTCAGCGCGTTATATACACACATATACACGGTGGAAATGCCCTCGGAAAGGAGCGCAAACAGCTTCGGAGTTTTACACTCCGTTGAGAATTTTGTTTTGCACACAAATGAAATTTTGACAAAATTTCGCGCAAGATTCTTCGCGCGACAATTTTACGCTGTATAAACGTTCTAGAGTAATAGTGGGTGAGAGGAACGGAAATTGTATTTATCGATCACCGAATACCAGTGTGTGTATATCTGTATGTGTGTGTGTGTGTGTGTGGTGGTAATGGGAGATGACAGAGAGATACAAGAGGCTATTAAGCACAGACGGTCTCTTGTGAACGTTTGTAAGAACACGTTACACAATAAAATATTGAAAATATTAAAATCATATTGCAATATTTCACGTCACACAAGCGAATTGAATGTATATTTTATTAGATTTTATTTCTTGCCAAGATATAAGAAATATACACTCTTTGCGTTCTGTTATAATATTTGTGAAATATGAAAAGTATGCACACACATACATACACACGCGTGTGATGCGCGAAGCGGTGATTCACACACACACATACATATACATACGTTGCAATAAGCACGAGAGATTTCTTTGAGCGCTCGAGTGTGTGTTACTACTACTATATTTACCAATGGCGAAGGCACCTTCGAGAAGAGATTTATTGAGCGAAATGTTTCGCCAACGCTTCGAGGATCGTTAATAAGCCGTTTATGACACACACATTTCCACGCTTTTCCGACGTGCAATCGTTAGATGTAAAATCGCGAAATTAATTACTTCTCGGGATCGGCATTATCTTTTCTCGGCCAATCGATCGTTGGACACGCGGAGCGATTAAAGAGTCGACGTGCAATGAACAAGAGGATTTGCGCAACACAGACATTAGCGGGAGAGGGTGAAGGTGATGCGGGCCGACTGCCAGGGGCGATTTGTCGATTTGTAAATTGCCTGTAAGTGCAGAGAATGCGGAGCGCCAAAACGCGTGCGCCGACGACGACGACGACCACGCCAATGACTTTAAACAGACTGCAGCCTCGCCTGTATCACCATTGGCGTATAACGTCCCGCTAATCGCCACTGTGTTTGCCGTCGTAACATGTTACTGCGATCGAAATCGTTATTTCTGTTTTAACTACTACTACGGCTTGCGAATATGAAATTTTACAACCGATGTTTGATTTTTTAATAATAGACGCTTTGTCGTAAACATTTAAATTTCAAGGCGTATGAATGGCGTATTGATTGTTGCATAAATTGGTGAAAATGGGACTTTTCTCATCGATATTAACTACTGCTCTTTCTGTGTAAACATTGTTAATTATTTATCGTGAATAATATATCTTTCTTTCATACATATATATTCGGATTACGGAATACAAAAATAGCGTTCTATAAAGTTTAATTATCAACAATTTAAAAAAAACACTATTTTATTACTCTGTATTTTGTTATTTTCACGGTTTACGTCGTTCGCGCGCACATGTATACATGTAAATAGAAAAAAAAAAAAATACATATATTTCACCGACTTAATTAAATCTGTGCTTTGCGCGCAGATGAATATAAATCACAAATAACATATAAAATAATGCGCGGGACGTGTGCTCGTATTTTCGACCGAGCACTCCATAATAAGCCGCCGCCGGTGTATTCTACATTTTCCATATTTTCGTTATCATATTCTGTTATCTCTTTAGCCGGTATATTTATTCTGCCGTGTAGTACGCGCGGCACAAGTTATATTTCCAGCGCGTATAACAGTCGGGTAAATTTCGTAGTATTTTTTAATGACGCGTGTACACACTTTGCTCGAGAATCTTCGCTAAAACGCCGTTTCTATCATGACGTTTACGTCATCGCGTAATGTAATCGGAAAAAAAAGATATACTGCGCAGTATCTAAAAACAAAACAAAAAAAAAACTCGACGATATACGATCGATGTTTCAATTCTAAATTATGCGGCACGTATAAACATCGATACAAATAAGATAATGTTTTTATCTCTTGTGTGTTGTTGAAACAAAAAAGAGAGAGAGAGAGAGAGAGAGAGAGAGAGAGACAAGAGAATATCAGATTCGTGCTTTGCTTGAAATTGAATCCATACACAACGAAGATCCGTATCATCGATATGTGTGGCGCCAAGAAGTAGTGTATAGCTACTTAAATGAATGCACTTCTAAACTGTATTTTCATTTCCTCGGCATAAAAACAATATTATTACATACAAAAAATGACAATATTATTAATACATATTATTTGTCACCGGTAAATCTAGATAGTTCAAAAGGTCACCGGATACGCGGAATATACTTTCCGAAGCGAAAAAGCAACGCGTTCATCATACACACGCGACATTAAAACTTCGTTACTCACTATATATATATATCTAGCGAGATATATATATATATATATATATATCGCGCTCTCTCTTTGTAGGAGACGACGAGTATAAAATTTCTCCGGAGAACATATCTCTCGCTCCAAAAACGTTACAAAATTTGTTTTTATTTATACGTTGCTTTGCCAAAACAGCTTTCGTCTGAAGAATGCAATTTGTAACTCAAATATCACAACGCTCTTCTCTTTGTGATATCATGTGCGCAACGCGTTTTGCGGGGACATTCTCATCGAACCGGAAAATTTAGTCCGTCATTTCAATTCTCCCCTCCCGACTCTGATTGCGCAAGCGACAAACTAATCAACGGACAATGAAAGTTATTTACCGTATTTCAGCGGGAAAACACGTGTGCTCTTGACACCCGAAAGAAAGCGTGCATCCCTCATTTTCGTTCTCTCTCTCTCTCTCTCTTTTTCTCTCCCTCCCTCCCTTTCTCACTCTCGTTCTCTCTTTGTACGCGCGCGAGAGATTATTATCGATCGACCCGAAGCTAAATTACGCGAATAACGCGCGTCTTTCTCTCTGTCTTCACGTTGCCACTGGAAATTTTCGCGTTCCGGATTCTCACGGGAACGTTTTCCCCGAGAGCGCTCGTCGTACTTTAAAATAGCAAACGGCCGACTCGGGAAACGACTGCGACGAATTAGCTAAATTGCTTCTCGAAAATGCGGACTTGAGCGAATAAGAGATCATAGAGAAACTTACATACGTACGTATGTGTTTCTCTCCCCATACGCGGTCCCGATAATATAATTATCCGCATATACATATGTGCACAGCGCATCATCTCTTCTCCGTCTTCCGGATGTGCTGCACGCGCCGTTTCTGTCATCGGGATACAAATGTCGCGGCGACGACAAGAACGCGGCCAATAGCGCGCGGAAGATTCGCGCCTCGTCTTTTCCCTCTTGTCTTACCGCGGTTTTAATAAAAGCGACTCTCGAAATACGCGTCACTCTCTTGGACGTGGTCCAAGACCAAACGATTATTGCTCCGCTCCGTCTTGACTTGACGTAAATTGTGTCCGAGCATCCAAAGTCAATCATCTTGACATCTCGAAGCAAAAGATTTCCGTATCGGTCAGCGAGAGAGAAAGAGAGAAAATCGCCAACTGTGGGTTATACGGTAATTCCCGAGAGGGATGTCGAGGGTCAGGTTTAAGGGCTGTCAGGGGAGAGAATGGATCTGGGGCTGTTTTCAAAAGACACACTACACACAACGCGGCCAACCCCTCTGAATACCAATTAACGTGAATTACGTGGGTACACGGAATTTGAAACCATATAGCTACTATTCTATTTCTCTCTCTTTTTCCCTTTTTCTCGTTCTTTCTCTGTTCCTTCCTCGTATCGTCTCTTTCATCCGTGTGTGTTCCCCGTTTTTTTGATCCGAGATATACGAACGAAATTTCTTGGATTTACAAACGATCAACGCTGCGGCGGAAAATTACGATTGGGAAACGCGCGCATCAGATTGTTCACAATTACGTAGGCGTAATCGCGTAATTATCTTGACGATAAATCAATCCGGGAGAGCGAGTTTACATCTTGCTGTGCGCGCGCGTAATCCGGACGGGATCTTGTTGCCGGACCTTCTCTCCGGATAGTAACCTTCGTCTTTCATGCCCAAATAATTCTCTATCCGTACAATAAAAGATCATCGACCTTAGGCGATGAAGAAAAAAGAAAAGAGAGATAGGAGAGAGAGAGAGAAAGAGAAAAGAAGGAAGATATCTTCAATGGGGAATTCGTCGTGTTGGAAAGAAAGAACGGGAAAAAGAGAAAGTCGGTTTCACGGTCGGAGGATGCCCGGGCCTCGAGTATCGACAATGAATAGTTTTCTTCCGCGACGAAGAGCCGGAGAGGGTAGATATACGTTAAAAAAAAAAAAAATAGACATAGAGAGCATGTGGCTTCAAGCGAGTATTTGCGAGTAGTGGTAGATGAAACTAGTAGATAGGGATAAGAGGAGAGTGATATACATATATATATATATATACACATATGTACGTGTGGATATGTGTGTGTGTGTGTGAAAAAGGAAAATATAACAGACTAAAAGAAAGAGAGAGAGAGAGAAATTCGATAGGTGGGGTAAGTTGCCATGGAAACGCGTCGTTCTCTCCCGTCCAACAGACTCGGATAACGATATATAGCTATACGTGTTTACACACGCTCCTATTAAATACATATGTCGGACTGTGCCACGGTGTAAGTGGCATTCATGCGGGAAGTCATATTTTATGAAGCGATTTTCTCGTTCGGGATTGCGTTACAACATGTCGCGGAATTTAATTTACATTTTTTCTTCGAAAAAAGGGAGATAGAAAGAAAGAAAGAGAGAAAGAGAGAGAGAGAGAGAGAGAGAAAGAGAGAATTATCAATCACGACTATACGACGATAGATTCATCTGTCGTATAATTTTGTGCTTAAGGAAAATCTATCCGAACGTACATGCGCCGCTTAGACGCCCGGGACAGTTCAAGAAAATTATCGACAACGATTTCCCGCGATCCTTTCCGATATTCTTCGCGATCCTTGAAATTCGCTTCGAGCGAACGTGTAGCGGAATATACGCGATATGTGCGCGCGACCGAGCTCGCAGATATGTGTATATCCGATACATCATTAGCATTTATATTAAATTATTCTTCCTCATTTTCATAATGCTTTCCAACCGTGGCGAAATCGACATTACCACTCTGTCGCGATTAACCGCGAGCTTGAAAACCTCGTCATTCGCAGGCGATGAAGTCGCTTGTTGGGATGACAATAACAGCGCTCTCGCGGTCCACAGCGCGTCACGTTCATGAGAAATACGAGAATTTCGATTTTTTCTTTTTTTTTTGTCGAGAGAAAGAAAGAGCGCGCGCGACTACTGTTTTTCTCTTTCCCTCTCTCTCTCTCTCTCTCTCTCTCTTTGTTGTGAATTAAAAAAGTGCCACGCGCCTTCAACGTGAAAAAGAGATAAACAAGCACCGAGACTCCGTGAATCATGGTGAATGACGGAATTATATCGCGTTAATTGCGCGCGGGTGCACGCGGCGCAAGATAATTTGGTTTGCCCCCGGGTGGAGGTGGCCTCAAGACGAGTCTCATCAGCCGCTCATTTACCTGTCAAAGGTGAAAATCAGAGGCGTCGCGTGTAAAGATGAACGATTCATAGGTCAATGGGGTCTTGAGGGGGATATTCTCTATACTATTTCTCCCCGTTTCTTCCGGCCGCGCGTATGCTGGACTCCGGGAGAGCGCATTGGCGTAAGACGTCGATGAAAATAGAAATCCGAAATAAATTTAAAAGCAATTATGCGACACACGCGTGGCGCGACGTGAATCGCCAGTTCAATGTGTCAAAGATAATCGGCGCGTCATTCGTATCACGCATGTTTATTTATCTGTCTTCTTTCGTCGATGAATCTTACTTGTGAGAAGTTAAATGTGTAGCTTCTTATATACAAAATTCATTAATGTTCTTTTTGTAAATTTTTTTTACAAATTAACATAACTTTTTAAAAGTTTTATTAATTCAATTTAACAATATTTATCTTTTTTTAATATCTACGCACACAATATTTTTAGTAATTTATATTATATCTGCATACGCGATATTATCAAACCATGTGCACGAATAATGCGCGCTTGCTGTAGAATTATTTTTATTCGTGGAAAAGCGCGAGAGAAATATTTGTGCGTCTAATTGCAATTGCTCTTGGAATCATACTTCTTATCTTTTATAATTACATTTTATGAAGGACGGGCATTTGCGTAAAGCAATGAATAATAATAAAAGTAATTAATACGAATAATAAATGTTAAATGCACATATATAATTCAGTTACATTATCAGACGGTGTTTATCCGTGCGAGTGGAATGTATGCACAGAAAAGCTTGCCGTAATAATACAATCGTCGCGCACATACGTATACATATACATATACGTATATGCTGCGTACATATATATACAATAGGTATATATATGTGTATATCGATCTGGGAGACCGAAGACGAAGAAAATAAGCGTGAAAGGCACAAACAAAGAATGTTCCTCGAAAACTCATCTAATATATACAGACCAGATCGTGGCTTAATTTCGGGACATGAGCGCACCGCGATATTGAATTTTCAAATAGACGAATGCGTCACGAATAATCATGAAGCAATTTACGAGAAACAAAAGGGACTCTCACGTGTCATTGTCTTTAAATATGGAAATGTACATCGTATATCTTTCTCCCTCGTAAACTTTTTTTTTTATACGCTTCATCTCGTATGTTACAATTTTTAGAAGACGAGCGAAATATCACGTTTCAAACGATCAATAATTTATTATATCGCGTTCCAGCACGCGCATCGTTAATGAGGAACGTGATTATTTCCCCATGTGTTAATCTTATTGTCTCCTCCCCCTCTCCTCCCCACGTCTTATTCGTTAACAATCTATTTTGCTCCGCGCCGCCGCGCGCAGCTTCCCCCGGAGCGTGAACTGGTTTCGAACGAGTGCCATGCCTTTTACGTTTTCTGGTTTTTGTGCTCCTCGCGGAGGGAGACAAGGGCCGACGACTTTTAATGGACGACAGGGCGAGTCGCATAGGCGTAAACTGTGATTTTATCCTTTAGAACGACGGTATTCACTAATACCATCCAATTGTAAGTAACGAAACAATGTAATTCCGATAAAAAAAAAAAAAAAAGAAAAAAAAAATGCTATATTCTTAAATTCTTGGCATTTTGCTCTTTTGCCAATTTTCCAATGTTTGCGCAATTATTAAACATTTATTTCATACAAATAGTTGAACGTTTCATACGAATAGTTCCATTCCGAATTAAAATCCGAACGTTCAACGTATATGTTCAATTTATTGATCCAGTCAATGATAGATGTGATCTTTCAGTAAAACGAAGTTTAAAGAAAAAGATGTAAAGGTCGTACATATATGTATATACACACATTGCGATCGGAAAATTGAATGAGACTTTCTAGGGCGTTGTGATTCAGCTTCAACGACAAAAATGAAATGGAAATGTTTGTCCACGAGCGAATAAAATGTCATTCTGCTCTTTCGCATTTCTACAAAAATAATTTTATAAAATTTTCTCATATACGCGCGCGCGCGCGCGTGTGTGTGTATTTTTTTATTTTAAAAATATTAAAAGTGTAATTAACGCGACGACGCACGTATTTAATATGAATATTTAATATGAATGTACATGTATGAATATACATTTGACTGTGCGCGCATATCTATTTATCTTATGGCGAAATATTATCATATTTTCTGCATTTCGCCAAATGATGTTCGTTGAATTTACATATTTTTATTACAGTGCGCAAAAAACTTGGAAAATCGCGCTTTCGAAAAATACAGTAACGCCGTGTAAAAATCAACGTGGCAAAACTGATTACTTTTTGAAAAATTTTCGTTATTCCGCCTGTTACAAAAATTGGTTTGCGTTTATAATTTCTCAGAGCGATTGTTAACGTTTCTCATTACAATGTGATATAAAATAAATGAACGAGGCGAAGAGAGGCGGCAGCGGCGACGGCGCGCGTACGTGCTTTTCATCGAACGGCCGATTATCGAAAGCAAAGCTCGAAACACGTTTGCGTGTTTGAACTCGTTCGAATGGCTCGATACGAAAATGAGGCCACACCCCGCGACCCGGGGGACACTGCAATATAAAATAATACAGATCCAATTGCTCCATTTTACCAGCGGGTATCCGATGACCAAACGTTTCGCAAACGCGATCCTAAAAGCAACGAAGAAAAACCAATTTATCGCGATTAATCAGAAAGGAAGAAAAACATAGTATATCCGAAAAAAATTCGAAACCTTGCCTTGTACAATTAAAATTAAAATATTTCGTGTACACGCGAAAAAAATACAGATAATATTTGGACGAGGACGAGAAATGGGTCTTTTTAAGCGTGATAAGTCTCTCTTCACAGCCGATTAGACTTCATTTCCGAATAATGAAGGTATAAGTCGAGTAATTCTTGGAAAGAAGATAAAGACGAAAGGAGGAGGCGCATTTTCTTCACGGACGCGGAATATAACGATCCTCGCGAACGAGTGGTTAATACACGTGCATGTATTGTACGTGCGCACGTGGTGTGCGTGCGTGTGTGTGTGTGTGTAACTCTGTCGATAATACGCAGAGTAAACTGGCGACACCAGTGTTGGTATAGACTTTCGGAATTTGTTATCACTCCGCCCACGCTCCGCCGCCGTTGTAGTAGGTAATCATTTCGCCGTGAAGGAGAGCATCGGCTTTAAAAATACCGGGAGAACGAAAATAACCGGCACTCTTGCAGCCCGAAGCTTTAAATAAAATCTCCGCGCGAGAAAAATTGCAACCGCGAAAAAATGTTGCGGCGGTCGATCCGCTGCCGGTCGGGGATTACGCGAATTGGCATATACATTTTATGCAGCGCGGATAAACGGATAAAAAGCGCAATTTCGAACGCTTATGCGGTTGTTACAATTAGACCGTAGAATATTATTATATGTATGGAGCTTGTATTTGTGAACGATAAATAAGAAAAATTAATTTATCTCATATATGTACGTGTGTACATGTGTATAAACACATACAAGCAAAAAGATTTTACGAGATTACGCGAGAGATTATGATGTTTAATAATTCTGTTCAAACACAAATTAGACCAAAAAATGTAAAATTTATATATTTAATATTTTATTTCTCTAATATATGTAATTTCATATTTAATTTTATATTTTATAATTTTATTTTTAATATATATAATAACATAATAAATTAAAAATATAATGTAAAATGTGTAATATAATAATATAATATTTATGTGTTAAAAAATATTTATTAAAATAAAAACCTCTCGTAGAAAAGTTGTGTATTTTCATGATAAAAACAAGAAAAGAAACAAGAGAACGAAAGAGATGAAAAGCTCAGTAGAAAGAGCGAGAAACGAAGATAGTGACGAGCACGAGGGAAGTAAGGAGAAATTTCTGCTATATTTCTCTCGAGAGAGAATTTGTGCAGTTGTTGGAGATGATCAAAGCTTGTCGCACAAACGCGACTGTGTATTAGAATTATCCAATCTCGCCAAAGGACTGTGCAACCTAACCATAGGCGCATATAGCAGTGTGTAAAATTGTAACATGTCTTTTCTTTCGTTCTCTCTCTCTGTATTTCTTTTTTTTTACCACTCTCAATATATTGAATGATTCTCCGTTAATGCGATCGATGCCTTGTAATCAATTTAGCGGCAGATATAAAACCGCGTCAGAAACACAAAACGCGCGATTTTTTTTCTTTTTCTCACACTCACGTCAATCCAGCGCTGTGATGTGTAATTATTAAAAGAAAGACGAGCGCAACAATTTGTTCGAGCACATCAGCGGGCTTGATGTTTTGTAACAATACTGGACTTTATTACAGGAGAGTGAAGCACTTCGCGAGACTCGTTCAGCGCGCGGAATTTTAGCCCCGACTCCGGGGGTAATTTAATGCTGCATCGATCGCCGGGACCGCACGGGGAGCCGTATATTCGAATTTTAAACAAGCACTACGCTAATGATATTAGTATAATAATTATTGCCACGCCCGCGCGATGCGCATTGAGTCGCAAATATATCCGCGAAAATGGCAAATTCTACGACACAAAAATCAATCCTTAAAATAAATTCCGCATTGCGCACTCTTTTCCATCGACGAAATTTTATATTTTCAATATAAACAGAAAGATTTATGTGATAAAATAAATTGTGACACAGTAGAGTGAATTGTAAATTATGAAATAGCGAGTAAAAAACTACAAATTAAATAATCGAAACAAATTTATCTCTTGTTACGTAATTTATATTAAAATCGGCCGAACAAGAAAATTGCATTTTGTCTCTCCTGACAATCAGGAAATATGAGAGAGAAAAAAAAATTAAATAAAATTACTCACTCGCGCGTACAAGAGCCTCTCCATTAAAAAGTAATAAATATTATACAAGCAATCGTTACATAAATGCGCAATTTCTAATTATTATCACCGCACCGGGAGAAATGGTTTTAATGAGATGTCGCATAAGCAAGAGAGGTTTATTGCGCAAGTACGTGGGATTTGCAAAACAGCGCTCGAGAGCGCGATTGATCGTAGAATAGTTAATTGGTAAATGCGCGCCGAAACTATATATATGCCAATGTGTATTTGAGCTCGCGCGGTTTATCGCATCTCGTTTTCGATTTAACCGATCAGACAATCTTGAAAATGATGGAAACGGTTTGGGCGGCGAACAGGTCGCTCAACGCGGCAACGTAATAAAGCTATTAGCGTAATGTTACGTGCAAACTTTGATGGAGTTACGTTACGTTTCGAGGGAAACGCCGCCCACCGCGTCCTGCGACCCTTCCCGTCCCGCAGAATGTACACGGGCACAAACTTTAGTTCATCTTGCGAAAATTACTGATTGCTAGCATCAAAATACACGACTGCCTGCATTTAATCATACCTGCGAATGAAACTCGCACGTCGCTAATGATTAAGAACAATGTTTACCAGCAAGTTTACATGCGAGAAACTCGAAATAGCATATAAATAAACTTTGACACGGTAACAAACGAGTGATGCGAAAAATTGCTTTTCACAAAGTTAATTAAGGAAAAGATGACTTTATTCGCGACAACGCGCATTTTCGCTCGTAAAATAAAAAAATTTAATTACCATTTACACGGTGCTATTTGTTTAAGTAATTTCAGTGCTATTTACACGCAAATACAATAAACAGAAACGATTAAATGATTAGCCAAAATGTAAACGGAAAGCTAATATATATGTATGCTTGTTCGTGTGGAAAACGCGAGTTTCAACAATTCCACAGGAAACTCATCTTGTTGATCGTAAGCAAGGTAAAATGTACTTGAGATGCTTGTGAATGCGCCTTAAGGAACTGCCGCAGGTATCAAATGCACACCGTGAAAGCGGCTAAATCGTGTACATGTGTGTGCGCATGCATACCAGCGTGCATTACACACACATATGTACGCACACGTATACACATTTGTCAAGAACGTTCCTCTGGATCGTTCGGATGCTATCTGTGGCAATTTAAAGGTTAACGTCGCTGGAAGGACCGACGTCTCCTTCTCCCTTCGCATCATCTCGTCATTGATATCGCTGCACTTCAATAGACACTTTGAATGAATCTTACAACAACCTCGTAAAAAAAAAAAACCTTCAAAACTCTCATACATATTTTATGCCATACTTCTTTTTTGTCGCGCACGATGCGAATTGGGACACGGGTAACTTTGCATTCAAATGAAAAAAACGCGAGTATTATTATTTTTCCTTCTTTTTTTTTTTTTTTTTTTTTTGCAGAAGTTCGCGCGAGGAATTATCGCAAAATCCGTCGAGATTCAATCAAAGTCGAAGGAAACTAGTCCGTGAAAGAAAGGACCGAAGAAATTTTCGCCCGTCTTCCCGCACGTTCGAATCGAAAACTTATCGGGAGTGATTTTTTCCCCTGATTTCAGATTCGAGGCTCGCGCAGCGGGAGGAAGGTATTAAATTGCCAGCTCCTGTCATAATCTATCTCACCTCCGGCCAGTTAAACTTGGCTAATAATTCGCCAGATTGGCGCCGGCAGTAGGCATGCGCAACAAAAACCAATAACACTACCTCTATCTCTCTCTCGCTCGCTCTTTCTTCCTTTCTACCTCTCTCTCTCTCTCTTCCCCTTATTCCCGGTTACCCGTACAGTGGCTCGACATCCTCCTCTCCCCCTCGTTATAGCTTCTCTTCGACACCCTCGTAGCCATGGTCTCCCTCCGTCCCTGCGTCTCCCTTCTCCAGTTTCCATGCCCACGCCACCCACTATGCCAACCACGGTACAACACACCACCACTACCGGCCGCACACAGCGTACTGTATCATAGCAAAGCACACACACGCCGAAATGCATTCGTATAAATCCACTTGAATGCCTAATACCCACCAAATGCCGGTCGCGCTGAAGAAAAGCGGAAATCCACGTGCCTTATATTGTTCGGTTTCCATCAGTTCGCTCGAGGCAATAATTGCGAGATAAAAACTCGACGAAACTGTATTTGTAGAAAAATATCAAATAGAAAGAAAAGAGGCGAGTGGAGTGGATTTGACATTTGAAGTTTATTTACTTTGATACGAGAGCACAATACCACAAAGAGACAATAAAAAATATATAAAAAGCTTTTATTTTTCGAAAAAATCAATGTAATTCAATATATTGGATGTAATGTAACAAATAAAGTATCAGGAGACGACGATGTGTCAAATATTGGCCGTGTGGCCGATGAAAATCGATGACCGACATTGTATCCCGACGATTTGTTCGAATACGAAACTCGCAACGATCGGTGTGCACTCGTTGCTTTGCTAATTCATCAAATCGACTCGATGAATATATTAATTGCCTTGTTATAACACGACAGTGGCCGGTTGATGAAATTACGCGTTCACTGACCTTCTATCGACGTGCACAACTCTATTGTGCTTTCCCGATGCAAACACAACACGGTTCTTGAATCGGTCGATTAATTAAATCGCCGGGACAGACAGATCGTCCGATGATGTAATTCAAGTCGATTACATGTTTTCAACAAACTTTTGGAATCTTTTAGGAATTTATGTAATAAGATATCTCCGGATATGAGAGAGAGAGAGAGAGGAGAAAGAAGCGTCTTTTAAAATTACACTCGCAACTCAAGTTAAATTAAAGATTTTGCGTGGGTTTCTTCTAAAATAAATTATGGTTCGTGTTATTAAATTTTTCTTTTTAGAAATTCTTTTTTTATTAAATATTACATCGCTATATATGTACACGTAGATGAAGTATTTCAATTTTCTCGCTAATGAGGAAAGTTGTGACAATAATAATGATAATACTGGCAACTACGTCGACATTGTTGTCGTTAATGAGAAGAGCTTGGCTAATGATAATGTCGCAAGGAGGAGCGTTATATAATGTTGACTTATATTCTCTCATATCGTGTTTAATATCTACGTCCCTATTTTCCGCCTTGTATTCAGGCTAAATTATTTCAATGGAATGAAATTAGATATTGGATTCTATTTTCTCGCGGCTTTTACCGCGGAAAAAAACAAACGCGTTTCCGAGAATACCGGATTTTTAACTAACAACATCGCGGAAAAATAATCAGTGTAAATACGCTCTCTCGCGATTTAATTACAGATTCAATTAGTGCAGATCTCTAAACCGCCGTTCCATTAATATAATTATATTTCTCCATTTGCAATAAAGGTTCTGCTTGTTCGTGCGAAATAAATTCTCTAAACAAAAAAAGAAAAATAAACAAAATAATAAAACGTTTCGTGCGATTTCTCTTCAATTTCGTAAAAAAAAAAATTTATAAAAAAATTATAAAAACAAGCAACGTATGAACTCGATATCAAGAGATTTATGTTACCCGCGTGTATAATATTTAAAAAAGTATATTTGATCGTTCAGGTTTTAATTCACAGTGTAGCGAAAGAGATTCACTGCATAATTTTGGTGGTTATTAATTCTATAATAAATTGAAATGAATTTAATACTATAGATATAATAATACAATATAGAACGATAGCGCAAATTTCAATAAACATATTTTCCCTCTCTCTCTCTTTTTCTCTCAAATTCAATACATTTCTCGAATACGCGAATCTTCTATCTCGATTCAATTATATTATATAATAAAATGTGCAATATTAACACATCTATATGTTTCGCTACACACGTGCATTTAAATGGAAACAGATATATTTTTTATATATATAGAGAGGAAAATTAAATAAAATGAGAGCGTGGGGGAGTTTATTTTTCGAAATTCGTCCGAGCGTAATGTCCGAGCTGCGGGTCTTAATCGCGCGATCTCTCTCGTTGTGTGACGAGCTTAAGGGTACATTCACCCGTCGCAGATTCTCCTCCGTCCTCCAGCGGCCGAACAACAACCGCGTGCACGCGAATTCCATGAGTTTTATTTAGAACATCGAATTATTCTAACGTGACGAGCACGCGCTCGCGTATATACGTGCACGTGTGCGGGCGAAGAAAAAAATAGAACGACAGAAAAGCACAACGGTAGTCTGGCACATTGCGAACATTACGAGAGGACTCCGTGAGAGATGAGAGAGCTCAGAATAAATTGTGAGTTCGGTTTTTTTTATACGCAAAGCGCACTCGAGAGAAAGTCTATAAAGTTATAAAAATAAAATCAAAACTACAGATATCGTGTCTCTTCTTCCGTCGCGAATCATCTTCTTCTCGAGAAACGAAATTTCCTCGCCTCCGGCACGTGTCCGCTAATTGCACAGCGCAGATAATGACACGCGTACTTGCTTTATCGAACGAATCAGTACGGTAGCGCGTACTGAGGCACAAGGAGAGAATTTTAATTAAAATTTTGCAAGCCGATATAAAAATGCGTGCCGTGCTCGAGCAAGCAAATTAAAACTACGAAAATTACGGGAGGAGCGAGAGCCAAGCCGCGGGGTGTTCTTTGAACTATTACAAAGTAACGAGGCGGGATGCGCGCGCTATCTTTTTTCGTCAGTAGCAAAGTAGAATCGTTGTTGCATCTGATAAAAGCCGGACGGACGCGCACGCGCGACTCATGTTTGCGTGTGTATGCGTCTGAGTGTTTCAACAGACATACACACACATACACACGCGTACGTAAACAAGTCCGCTGCATTCCACACGGACCGGCTGTACCTGCTGCACGTAATCACGCTCGAATAATTAATTAGCTTATTCTACATTACTTTACAGAAGTAAAAACGTATCGCTAGCCAAACTGGTTGCGAAGAAATTTTTCGCTACAGTAAAATGTTTATAGAACCGACAACAATTCGGAGTGAGGTAATAAAATGTTATTTTTATTTGAGAATTTAATTAAATTTCTCAGCGTTCTTTTGCAGAATTTAATTAAAGTCTTTTTTGTCACGAAATATTAAAGATTACATAAAGTTGATAAAGTAGTTTTGCCACGATAGAAAGAGCTTTGCGCACGAGCATTTTCGTACAGCGTTGCAACAAAATGATCGATAACGTTAGTGTGACAGACGCGAGATAATTAACGACTAACGTCACTTTTCACTTACTTGCATCATCATCATTAAAGAAATGAATTATATAACAGTTACAAACTTTATATTTAAAATCACATAATTAAAATAAAATTAAATTTAAACTTTTCAAATATTTCACTTAATTCGAGTTTAACAGATGTTCATTGTGAATCAGCAACGGTTTTAGTTAAAAATAATGTTAACCGTGATTGGAATTTCTCATGACTTCATGCGGAGACTAATAGTCGGTTGCCCGAAAATTAAGTTTCGCGAAACGAAGTCTCGTTGAGTTTGTGCCAACTTTCGGTTGGCAGCATCGCGGAGCAAAAATAGAGAATGCAATGTAATCAACTTCAAATTGCGGAGTAAACAATTTTAATGCGAACCGAATCGATGGCGAGATGTGTGTTATTAAATGTATATTGCGGAATAACATAAAAGCGTTACTCCCCGCTATATAGGCGAACGTCGATTGCGATAATACGTACGTAGATATCATTATTGGCTAATGCAACAAGGTTCCGTTCCAATAATCAACTATCGTATCGTGCGAATATCGCACCTGTACTAACATTCCTATTCGAAATTAGTGTAGGTGCGCGCGTGTGCAAATTTACTAATTAGAAAATGTACGTATTGGAAACGCTGTAGCGGGACTACCGAAAAGGAATAATTAGATAATTAGATGAAGATATGTAAACTAAAAGTGATGCGTGGGAATATAAATTAACAGCGTGTACTAAAAGTGATATATACCAACAAAAGTATACAGAAATATAAATCGATATTTACACAAGTACAAACTGTTTCACCGTTTTTCTGATATCGAGAGATAAAACTTTTGTTTGCCCGTACAAGAGAGAACTCTTCCAGTTTTAAAGTGACCGAAAAACCGAAGTGTGCCAGCAGCTGTTGGATAAATATTTTGCCCCGATAGTCAAGATGAAGCGAAGTTTCTTCTCCCCCGTCCCCTTTCTCGGCTCATCAATCACGTCAATTATACACGACACGGTCGACTCGTGATAACACGCGACTGACTGTGCGTGTGAACGAGGTCGAGCGAGAAAGACTATGATAGATAGAGAGGAAGAGAACGTACCTCTTAGCCTTTAAAAACGTTATTCATAATAGAATTTAAAAAGCTGGACAAAAATGGTTTTTGCAATATTTTTTTTTACGAGCAAAGACAAACATGTTCGATTCGAGTTAAATATTTTCTATCGCGTTGTTCGACACGACTGTTGGCAGGAAAAAAATTCAGTTTTTACGGGGAGGGAGGGGAAGAGCAGGCAATTACCAGAGACAAAAGGGTTCGAAAGTAGCCACAATTACGGACGTCTGTCTTTAGTCACTCTTCCTCCCTCTCCTCTTCCCACCAACCTGCGGATATATATCGTATATATATATTCCACCCTGTCATTTTCAGTGTTTCAACAAAGCGGCCATCAGAAACAATTTCTGAAATCACACGGAAACTCGCGAAGCGCAAAAGGAAACACTTGATGTTTCTAACATCATTTTCATCAAAGAACAGTTTACAGTTTTCGTCTTTTTTATCGAGCTCTCTTCTCTGCGAATACTTTTTCCTCTCTCGTGTAGTACTTCGAAAAGAGAAAAAAACACTGTTTCCCTTCGCGCGGTAAACCCGACCTATCCTATCCCTCTCGTCGTAAACTAAACGCGTATCGATCGTCTTCGGAGAAGGAACAGCGAGATTTCGTTTTGACAACGTTCGAATGAACAGGAAAATACAAGAAGATTGAAATTCGATAGACAGCACGTTATCAACGAAATTTCTCTTCCTCTCTCTCTCTCTCTCTCTCTCTCTCTCTCTCTCTCTCTCTCTCTCTCTCTTTCTTTCTCACGTGTATTATACTTAATAACCAAAAAAATCAGGATCAAAGGTAATGATTTCGGGAATGGACATCGTCGTTGGTCTCGGTTCGCGTATCTCCCGGAATAATCGGCCCGCAAACAATGAAAATGACGAACGAAGGGGTGTGCTTAATTGACGATGTCTCAATGGAACAACAAGGACGAAGGAAATGCGACAACCCCAAAGCTACCCCAGTCGAGCGAGGGGTAAACTCGAACGGTCGTATCCTTTGAACCTTCCAAGTGGCTTTAAGGCCACGCCAATATTTCACAAGTTTCGTTTTTGCCCGGTCTTTTTCCTCTCGCATTGTACGCGCGCCCTCCTCCTTTCCCCCCCTCTCTCTCTCTCTCGTCCCACAGCATTCGACATATATATTTGTGCAATATTTGAATAATGCCTCTTGCGTGATTTGCGTAATCGTTCATTCGACTCGATGGCACGCTCACGAAAATAGTTACATCGATGCGCTAAACGCGATAACATCGCGATTACTATCCGGTAATTTTGGTTTGCATTAATATACAACCCGGCTGAATTAACAATACACATGCAACGGAACGAGAAATTTCAATATTGTATATTACGTATACGTACGGAGAGAGAGAGAGAGAGAGAGAGAGAGAGAGAGAGAGAAAACAGTGTAAGAATATTTGCATTTATATTATAACAAAATAAATAAACTCCGACATGTTTCTCTCCAAAGTGAAACGAAATTACTACACTGCGTCAAAATGGCGAGTGTAGCGTCTGCCTCATGAAATTTCCACGCAAAGTCATACGCATCCAAATGGCAGTTTGAGTTAAAATAACACAAGGCACCGCGAGACGCGCGGGAAAGTGATAAGACCGTCGAGTGTCACACAACAGACTCGTTACCGACGACGTCGGCAAAGCAGGAATTGCCGCTAGTTGTTGGAAGTTTAAGCGTGTTATACAGCGGTAAAACATCGATCAAGTGGTTTAGCGAACATTGACTCGACAGAGAGAGACAGAAAGAAAGAGAGTTTATTTTCTAACTGTTTTAAATCCAGATATCTAATTAAACTCCCCCCCCAAAAAAAAATAAATTTGACATGTCACGACACGTCACGAGAAAAGCTCACGGAATGAGAGACAGAGATAGATGCTTGAATAATACATCATATGCTAAAATATAATCTTGAAACGTTTGAGCTCGCCGATTCTCAAACGCGGTACTAAATTTATTTCTCTATTTTCGTAAACGCGCGATTATTTTCAATATCTTTAAAAAAAAGAGACTCACCTCTCCGTGCGTGTCCCTCCTGCCGTCTGGCGTGTTCTCAGGTAAGAAATACAGCCGCAAAGACGCCAGAGGCTGATTCGGTCCGCGATTGTCCATCCACAGCAGCTGTAGCTCGCCGATACTGACGAGGTCGGCATCGCTCCAGAGTTTTGTCAAAAAGAAACTCCCGAGACGCAGGACACGACCGGTACCTATTCTTACTGCTTTGTAAAATGTGTAAGGGCCGTGGCTGAAGCAAGCACTGCCCAGTAACTGAAAAAAAAAAAAACAAAAAACAGAGAGAGAGTTGATATTGAATCATACATCGAGGTTCATTTAAATTGTATTTTCAACTTCACGAAAACATAATTTCCCGCAACACGATGGCTTCTAAATAATAATATCATCCATAATGTGTGTGTGTGTGCGTGTATGTACGTATATATAACACAATATACTACATAATTTAATAATAATTATCATGTAATTATTAATATTATAATTAACGTATATTTAATACTTAATGAGAAATACGTTTCAATAGTGTGCGCGCAATACATTATAATGTTAATTAGACTATTACAAATAGAAAAAGCCTATTTACATTAAAAGCACGTCTATTAAATGTAGCAAAGAGCGTATGTATGTGTATATATACACGTGCACACAAATATTGAAACAATTTGATTGAGGGATAAGAGAGATCTCTTTTTTTTTTTTTTTTTCTACCGAGCTGGCGAAAGCTCGTTTGAGTCGGCGATTTAAAATATCATCCCCTGCCGAACACGAGCAACGTGAGAGATTCGCGGCGACGACGGCAGCGGGGGATGAGTCCGCAGAAAAGGGAGAGGGGTACGCCTCCCCAGAGGGTATTTGCAGCAAAGCACAAGCACGGCACACGTGCGCACTCGCGTCGCCGCAACGTTGCACGCACGCACGATGTACACGCACAGCATATACATACGTAACGCGCACGAGATAAACCCGACACGTTGTTCGCACAGAATAGAAGAAACTCTTCGCGCTAAAAGCGACAACGCGGGAGCTTCCGAGTCGGCCGCGTGCGATTGAAATCGATCGAGCGTGACCGACGCGTGACGGTAAATAATAGACACGCGCGCATGAAAGCTCACACTTGCTCTTGTATCTTATAATTGATATCCGGAGTGGACGCGCGAGACGCGTTGCGTCCGTGCCGATGAGAAAACAAATCTCGCACTTGGAAGAAAAGAAAATGCAAGGGATTAATTTGCATTTTGCGCGAGGAGGGGCAAACAAAACAACAATAGAAGGAAATAAGAGAAATCCCGAACGATATACGTGACGTTGATTTTATGCCAGACTTTTCTCTCTTACTCGTTCTCTCTCTTTCTCTCTTTCTGTGCTCTAGAAAAAGTATTTATTATTCAATGAGAAAAATGTTTATTATCCGGCTGCTGAAAAAATTCCGCAAACGAAAGAGCAAACGAACCGTGCTCACGGAGCGAGTACAGTCCGTCGCATAATTTTCGACGAAGAGAGCCGGCGAGACGAGCGGCTGCAAAACCGTATCGACTGGTATCGAAGAGAATCTCTTTTGTGTGTGTTTTGCTCTGTCTTCATTTTTTTTCGTTTTGCTAAGATTCGACTATCAAAGCTTTTGATTAACGGAGCAACAACGACGGTTCCCCGTACGGCACTCTGAATAGCGAGGAATTCCCGCACCGGGAAATACACGAACGTGGTTTACCGACGTGCATGTCGACGTGCGTGCGCGCGCGCGTGTACATGTGTTGCACGTACATATCAATCAACCGGAAATCACTCTGTAATTGTCGACGCGAACTCCGGAGTTCACCATTCGCTCCGGTGCTGAAAGTTATTGCGAAACTTCACGGAATATTCTAATAGCGGAATTAGTCGGCTTTGTTGTTCCCCATTTACGTTCCTTGCGCGAGAATATGTTATTATACTGTTTTTTCTCGTTCCTTTATTTTTTAATTTTTTTTTTTTTTTGTAACGTGTGATATTTCGAGTTATCACACGTCACGGCAAACATCACGGAGGCGTGGCCGTACATGTAGATGCGATATCGTCAATATGGGAAAAAGTTCGTATAATTTCGAATAGTCGGCAGCGAATATTCGATACTCGAAGATGGGAAAACATGATCCGACGGCTCGCTTGTAGCACGGACTGTACGAGCGTCTGCTGCTTTGCGGCGGAAACTTGTCCATTACTCCCTTTGCTTTATTTATCCGGGCGAAATTTCAAATGGATCGGATTTGGACGTAAAAGAGACAGCCGCGCAAAGATCGATGTGCTGGAATATTCACGTGAAACGCTCTACATTTTTTTCCTCATATCCGGTTTTATATATATATATATACACATATATATGTATATATAAACATATATGCATATTTACATATGTATATTTACATATGTATATGTATACAAAAACTTTATGATTTATTGTTTTTTTGTGCGACGTAACTTCTTCATAAGTATTGATATCCTTCGGCGAGAGAGGGCAAGATGATGTTCCAAAACACTCATCTCGAATAATAAGATTCTTTAATTGTCGATAAGTGAATTCGATATCGGGTCACATATAGTCGCGCGCGCGCGCGCGCGCTGTCAATGGAGCGCGCTTGTAAATGGATCGGGTCTCGAGTGTGCGCTTCGTTATGCAAAATTGTCGCCAAGTCGCTCATCATAGCGAGCGCGTGTGCCGCGATCCGTGACCCGATGTTACATAATTGAATCAATAACATCACCGTGAAATCCGCATCGTGAGGAGAATGAGCACCGCTGCCATAACTATTTCCAATGTTTTAAGAGTACAGTCACGGCCAAGAGTTCCCTCCGTTTGCGAGAGAAAAGGGATCAGCCGGCGATGGGTATTTATAGCGGTTAATCTTGTTTCTCTCTCTCTCTCTCTCTTTCCATGCGTTCTGCACCGCACGCGAAACCCACCGGCCATTGATATCGCGATTGCATCTACGACGCTCTTTTATCTGCGCGAACAAGTGCATTGGCGCGGAGAGAGATGCGTGCACGTACGTATACGTGCGTGCCCTCCCTTACATATGCGCGGACGCGCGTGCAACGAATTATTTTCGAATTCGTTGTATCGCCGTTATTATTTATCGAGGCGTGCCAATTACACGGGAGGTTCTATCGCTAAATATTTCACCACGAGCCGATGCACAATAGCGCGCATGCATTATTCATTCGATCGTCGTGTACGTCCTTCTTTTCGTAAAAACAAAACAAAAAAACATTTTCCATCGCGTAAATAAATTTCCTTCGCCGGGATACTAACGAATTTGTGTCTCTCTCTCTCTCTCTCTCTCTCTCTCTCTCTCTCTCTCTCTCTTTTGCTTGCTTATTTGCTGCTCTTATTGTTGATTATTTGCCGGGAAGCGTGGCACGCGCACGCGATATTTAAAGTGTCGCATTAATGCAAATTATTTAAAAATAAAAGGTCGTCATATATAATAACGGAAGTGAACGTTTATAACGTTTGACGATAAATATAATGTCGTGTCTCGTTTTTATCGTTTGTACTTGGTTTTCAGAAAAGAAAGAAGAAAGTAATATAAAGCACAAGGAGAAAGAGCGTATCTGTAAATCTTTGTCTCTTCGAAGTGGGAACTCGAAAGCATACTAAGTGCAAAGTTATCCATGGCGCTCTTTTCCGTACATATGTATATATACATATGTATATACAAAATATATATATATGTATACATCTATATATATACAATATATATATATATATATATATATATACACATGTACATATATATACACGCGACGAGAAAAGATAATTGTTATCTTTCTTAATAACGCGTTATCCGCTCCGCCATCGGGGATACCGTAACATTACGCGCTCAGAACTTCTGCAACTTTATATAATGATCGTTGTCTGTTTTCCTCTTGCAACAGAAACGCTCGCGCTGAAACGGGTCGTCGTGGGAGAGAGCGAGTACGGCGGTCGGAGTGACAAAGACGGAAAAAAATGCGTCACGTAACATTTTAAGGCCGTCGAGTAGAATAATATAAAGACATAATAAGAGCTCTGTGTTTTTTGTCCTCCAAAGCAGCGATGTTTAGAATGTTTTGAAAAGCGACAAAAATGTATAAACAAAACAAAAAAAAATAGCAACAATCGAAATAATCGAAGTCTACGTGGCAGAATCCGGAAGGAGTGAAGAAAACAATAAAGCTATGCAAATTCAAAATCGCTATGAAGAATCGCTAAATAGAATAATACATGCAAATAACATTTTCTTGTTTTATCTCTCCTCGATGCGAAAACTATACCTTTATACACTCACGTTTATTCGAAATAGGAAAATACGTGCGAGAAAAGAGGAGAAAATAGGTAATTAATCGAATCCGCTTTAATCGGCCGTGTTGCGGCATGAATATTATAAATATTCAAAAGTACGCCGCGTTCATTGCTATGCCAATGCGCCCGGCGCCGACCAGAAGATACGGAAATGCTGAGCATGTGCCGTTCGCGATATCGCGACACATTGTTATAGGCGTGCACGAAAGACAGAGACAAGAGCGGCGCGAGAAGAGAGTTTTCGGAAAAACATGAAAAAATTGAACAGCGACGATGCGAATTGCGCGACGAGAAATTAGTTACATGCAAACGACCGTTATAAGTGCGAACAAATTAATGCCGATCGCTAATAGCTCTTACGCAACATGCATTACCGGCAACATAACGAGCGATATATCGTACATAGGAGTCATACAATCGCGCGCGATTGTAGGGTTATCAGAGAGGTACGAGCATAAATGTCGGCCATCAAAATTATTTCCATCGCGATGCAACGACGGCAAATTATTTCGATCGGCCGAAATCGCGACACAAGTCGCGTGCGCGATTTTGAAACAAATTGATTATAAAAAAATTTAATCAATCCACAATACACTCTTCTTTTTATCTTCTTTTTTTTAGATAGGTTTTTTATCCGCCGGTATAATAAACTGCGACAAATTACCGAATGAATAAAACAACATTTGTATGTACCGACTATACTGCCATTTGAAACGATCGCAATTGGCGAGAGAGGAGAGGAGTGAAGAGAAGAGATATATTTGCATCATATAATTAACCTTTTTCATTGCGCGAGAATATGTAATCATCCCGCTTATCTCGAGCGCAAAGATCTCGCACGCGTGGACCCCCGAGGTACCACGAGGGATCGAAAAAAGGACAGGATATATAGGGCAATGCTCCCCATTCCCCGTTTCACCTCCCTCGCGTCATTGTATATACCCCGCTCGACCGCGTGTAATCGCATATATACGAAGCTGTCCGCCGCGTGTCCCTTCCTTTACGATCTCTTTTCTATTTTCCCTCCTTGTTACTGTGTCTATATTCTTTGCCCATCTGTCTCTCTTTCCGATGATATTCTCCTCTAGAACTTGTCGCGCCGTCTCTCTCAACCCTTTTGCCGTGGTTTTCCTCTCTCTAACTCTTCTTTTCTTTCTTTCCTTCTTTCTTTCTTTCTTTCTTTCTTCCTTCTCTTTCTCTCTCTCTCTCTCTTGCACACGCAGAGAATGAGTTTTACTAACCGCTTTAAAGCGTCCGTCACATCGCATGAATCACCGGCGGTCAGGAGATTAAGGAGCATGGGTCTGATGACGTCGTTGTGATAACGCCGCGCGGATGAAAAATCTAAGAAACAGAAAATAACCGACTATTGTTCGCACGAGAATTAATTTATCCTTCTTGATAACATTGTGTGTGCCCCGTCCGCCGCACAGAAGGAAGTCACAAATTGTTTCAAGTTATTTTGCAAATTAAATTTTATTACGATGTGTTCTAACGATAAGATATATATATATATATATATATATATATATATATATATATA